>NC_048437.1:1292656-1592656 GCF_004353265.1 Vitis riparia | reverse complement strand
TCCATGAAGACTTCTTCCTCTAGCTCTCCATTTAGAAAAGCATTCTTCACCTCGAGTTGATGCATCAACCAACTCAAATTTGTAGCAAGGGATAGTAGTACTCGAATCGAATTAACTTTTGCAACAGGAGCAAAAGTTTACTGATAGTCAATTCCGTAAGTCTTGGTGAATCCTTTGGCTACAAGCCTTGCCTTGTACCTATCAATGTTTCCATCTGCCTGGTATTTAACCGTAAACACTCACTTACAACCCACAGTCCTTTTATCTCTTGGCAGTTCAACAATTTCTTAGGTACCATTCTTCTTAAGAGCTTGCATCTCTTCCATGATTGTTGTCCTCCATTCAGTGTCACCCAAGGCTTCCTATATAGTTTTAGGCAGTGAAACACCAGAGAGATTAGAAGTAAAGGCTCTTTAGTTCTGAGAAAGCCTATGGAATGAGACATACTTTGCAATAGGATGCATAGTGCACGAACGTGTGCCCTTTCTAAGTGCAATGGGAACATTGAGGTCATGTGAAGCACTATCTAAACTACTAGATTTAGGATTTGAACTTGGGTTTGGTGAAGAGATACCTGTCTCATCTAGAGGGCCATCATTCGAAGGAGTTGCTTGGCTTATGTCCGGTTGTGACTCTCTATTCTGATCACTTTCCTTTGCGAGTAGACACGTAGCTCAGTTTTGAGTTTCTTTTTGTAGTGGTTCTCTCCTTGAATTAGAATCTATAATGCTTGGTACACTCGGTAAAGGCTGGACAATGGGTAACATTTTTGAGTAGGATTTTTTGTGGGTCACTTGGTAATGACACGGGTAAGGGTCCCATTTCTTCCCAAAAAGGATCTTTTCTCTCAAAACTATTGAGTTTCTTTTTGTAGTGGTTCTCCCCTTGAATTAGAATCTATAATGCTTGGTCCACTAGGTAAAGGCTAGACAATGGGTAACATTTATGAGTAAGATTTTTGTGGGTCACTTGGTAATGACACGGGTAAGGGTCCCATTTCTTCCCAAAAATGATCTTTTCTCTCAATACTCTCCTCTTGAAGATGATTTTTGGGGAAGTAAGGTTGGTTTTCAAAAAATGTCACATCCATAGTCATAATAAGTTTCTTTGAAATAGGATTATAACATTTTTTTTTGTGTTGGAGAATACTAACAAACATACACTTTTCTGACCGAGGATCAAGTTTAGAACGATTTTGTTTTTGGATGTGGACAAATGCAATGCATCCAAAGATTTTTAGAGGTAGAAAAGTAATGATGCAAATGTGTGGGAAGATGGCTAGTAATCTATTTAGAGGAGTGGCAAATTTCAAGACTCTAGTAGGCATCCTATTAATTAAGCAAGATGCCGTGAGAACAACCTCACTCCATAAATATTTTGGGAACCCCATAGTGAACATTATCGACCTAGCTACCTCAAGTAAATGACGGTTTTTTCTTTCAGCTATACCATTTTGCTGTGGAGTATCAAAGCATGTGGATTGATGGATAATGCCCTTTTCTTTAAAGTATCTACCAAGGATAGAGTTGAAATATTCCTTCTCATTATCAGTTCTAATAACTTGTATTCGAGTGTGGAATTGAGTTTCAATCATGGAATAGAACTCTTTAAACGCTCTCTCGACCTCAGATTTTTCTTTTAAGAGATACACCTAACTGACTTGGGTATGGTCATCAATGAATGTAATAAACCACTTGGTTCCAGTTATGTTTGTGACTCAAGAAGGTCCCCATGCATCACTGTGAATTAGGTAAAATGGTTTGGATTCTTGATAAGGATGAGACAAAAAATTAGCATGGTGATGTTTAGATAACTTTAACTTCGCATTGAAATATCAAAGGATTCAAATTTTTGAACAAAGTTGGAAATAATTGTTTCAAATAAGAAGAACTAGGATGGCCTAACCTATTGTGCCATACCATTATTTCATCTTTAACAGGAATAGAAATCACACTACTACTTTCAGCTTGAGCTTGTCCACCTTTGAGGAAGGGAAGTAATAGAGTCCATCAGTCATCCTAGCACCGCCAATCATCCTCCCCGAATGCTGGTCCTAGAATTCACAACAAGAGTCACAAAATTTTGCAAAACAGTTAGAATCTTTGGCTATTTTGCTAACTGACAAAATATTGCAAGAAAGATTAGGAATATGGAGAACAAATTTGAGAATTAGATTTTCAGAGATAATTATAGAACCTTTCCCTGCAATCAGAGACAAGCTACCATCTGCAATTCGAATTTTTAAGTGACCAGAACATGGAGAATAAGTGGTAAAAAAGTGTGACTGATTAGTCATATGATCAGATGCACTAGAATCAATGATCCATGGTGCTGAATTTAGGGAACTAGTGAATGCACTACCTGTTTGAGCCAAAGAACCAGAGGGCACACTTGAAAGTTGGACTTGATTAATCATTTTGTAGAGATGCTTGAGTTGTTCTTTGCTAAATGGAATCTCAGTTTCGGCAGTGGCTTGCATTCTGCTGCCATTCTTTTCTCCAGGTTTCCTTTCCTTCCAATTTGCTGGTTTTCCATTCAATTTCCAGCACTTCTCTCTAGTGTGCCGAGGTTTGTTGCAATAATCACACCATACCTTGGGCTTTTCATCAGGATTATTCAAAATCTGGGCTGTAGGTCTCTGATTGTATGCTGCTGCAACAGTTTTATTGGCTGGTGCAGTAGCATTAAGTAAATTCTCTCTGTTGGTCAATCTTTTTCCCATCATCACTCCCCTACGACTTTCTTCTCGTCTAACTTCAGAGAATGCTTTACTAATTGAGGGCAATGACTCTTTTCCTAGAACATGACCTCTCACTTCATCCAAATCCGTGTTTAGGCCAGCTAAAAATTCCATAACACGGTCCTTCTCCATGGTCCTTTGATATTGAGCACTGTCTTCAGCACATGACCATTCAAGGTCATAGAACAAGTCAAGTTCCTGCCACAAACTTTTCAGCATATTGTAATAACTTGTTACAGACATATTCCCCTGTGTTGTATTTCTGATCTTCGTTTTCAACTCAAAAACTTGCGAGGAATTGCCCAAATCTAAGTACGTCTCGTTCACTGCATCCCATAGTTGTTTGGCTGTGCTGAGATGCATATAAGTTTGGCTGATCTCTGGTTCCATAGAGTTAACGAGCCATGCTAAAATCATAGAATTATAAGCATCCCAGACATGGTATGTAGGATCATCATAATTCGGGGCCCGTTTTGTACCATTCAAATAGCTGATCTTACCTCTTCCTCTAATGAACAGTTTCATGGATTGTGACCACCACAAGAAATTCTGTCCATTCAGTAGATGAGTAGTGATATACAAGATTGGACTTTCAGCAATCTAAGTCAATGACATCTGACCATTCTGAGAGGTCTGAATGTTGGAGGAATCCCCCGAGGTTTCATCAGAAAATAATCCAGACATTGTAGAGGAATCGTTTAAGGAATTAAAAAATCTGGTATACAACCAGATTGAGAAAAGAACAAAAAAATCTGGAATACAAACCAGATTGAGAAAAAAAATCTGGTAGAAGACCAGATAAATGCTGAATTTTTTTATTTTTTTATTTATGAGTGATCAACCAAAAATCACTCAAAACTCCGTCCTAGGGTTTAGGGCGCCTCTGATACCATGAACACAAAGATGAATGGAGAATAAATTTCTGATTCATATTGCTACCATTACATACACATATTTATAGATACAATGGTCTAAATCCATTTAAGGGAATAACCTATTTACAGGAAATAATTTAAAAAATAAAATATTCTGAAATATTCCAAAGAATAAAAAATATTCTAAAATATTCTCAATATAGATGATGCTTCCAAATTTTCAGCAGTGAATCTCCCATCTTTCCATATAGCAGTGAATCTCCAATCTTTCCATTTAGTAGTGAATCTCTAATCTTTCCATATTCTTGTTTCTCATGAGTGATGATTTTCTTTGGTGGTCAGGTTGTTACGCAATCTGTTTGGTGCTGGATCTTATCAAACTTGTTGGCTGTGAAAAAGAACTGAGACTGATGTTGATAAATTAGGTTCATAATGATCGATTTGAGTATTTCACTCTTAAGGTTGCTAACTACCCCAGATGCTTATGGTCCCTCAGTGTTTGGATGGCTGATCACTGGTTCATTTGGAATTTTAGCTATTATATATGCATTTCTAAAATGGCAGAGAAGGACATCTCTGAATTGGATTAAAGCTGCTGCTAAAGCGAAGAAGAAAGTTTGGAAGAGGCTAAACGTTCCTTTATCACATCATTCATGGACTGAAGAATTTGCTTATGATGTGCAGCCATGTACATGCTCTGTTTGCTTGACTTCTCTGGTGTCCCCACAAACCTTAGGTGCAAAAGCAACACCACAGAATCCTGTCCACCGTTGTTCTGTTTGTGGTGTGGCAGCTCATTTCCACTGTTCTAAGTTTGCAGCCAAGGATTGCAAGTGTGTAGCACAAGCTGGTTTTGGCCATGTACAACACCAGTGGTCAGAAAGATGGATTGATATGGATGATAATTATGAGATGTCTGCTTTCTGTTTTTACTGTGATGAACCATGCGGTGTTCCTTTACTTGATGCTCCTACATGGCATTGCTTATGGTGTCAGCGCCTTATACATGTCAAATGTCATGCCAAAATGTCAGAAGAATCAGGTGATGTTTGTGATTTGGGTGCTCTTAGAAGGCTTATCCTTTCTCCAATCTGTGTAAAAGAAGTTGATGAAGAAATCACAAGAAGTAGAATGCTTAGTTCTATAACAGGAGACATTATAGCCTCTTCTGTTTGTGGGGAGATTAGAAGAAGACGCCACCGCAACAAACATGGAAGTGTGCGTTCTGTTAATGGTAAGCTGCAGAATACATCCCCTGCCAATACAGCACTGCAGTATGTGCTTAATGGACTTGCTAGTCTAAAGCAATCTAGCAATCAAAACAAAGACCCGATATTGAAGAGGGGTGGAAGGGTGCTCGGTGGAAAGGACACCCAGAATGGGTGGCAGAAAAAGGGCAGATCTGTTCCCTATGGTCAAGTTAAAAAGTATACACTGGTGGACTTGCCACAGGATGCGAGACCTCTCCTAGTCTTTATCAATACCAAAAGTGGAGCGCAATATGGGCCTTCTCTAAGGAGGAGGTTGAACATGCTATTAAATCCTGTGCAGGTGAATCTTTGAACTCTTAAGAAGCAGCAGTAATTTCTCATGGATTATATTGATCATTACTTTTCACCTTCAAAATCTAATCATTTATATTTAACATCTAGTTTCCTCTTTCTCTGTATTTAAGGTGGTATAAACAGAGAATAGTTGACAACATTATCATTTTTTTTAAATTGATCATATATTTTGTAGGGAATTATCTACCATTTTTTTGTGTGTATTTGTGATGGTACACACACACACAAGGCCTGAAAACATAATCTCTAGATGTTTTATCTAAGCAAATCACATGTTTTTCTGGGGGCATTAACTTTTATTATCTCCATTTTTGTGAGTGGGTTTGCCTGACAACATTATCTCTACATGTTTTGTTTAAGCAAATCACATGTTTTTCTGAGGGCATTAACTTTTATTGTCACCATTTTTGCGAGTGGGTTTCTGTGGATTCTGTATATCTAGTTTAACTTTGATATTACATTTGTATCGAATTGGATAGAAGAGAACCATAAGTAATGGATAAATTCAGGGCAATGATTATAAATTTTTATTTGTGTTCAGCTAAGTCGGAAAACTGCTATGGGTTCTTCAACTTTTTCTTGGCAGTATTTTCCTTCATTGAGTCTGTTCCAACTTGATACACATTTTACCTCTAGAAGGTTATAGCACCTGTTGCATTTGTACCTTGCCCCTGTGGATGGTTTCTTTATATAACTTGGTCCTAAAATGGGAAAATCTGTAGCAAGTTCAAGATGCTTGTTACACTTTCTACAGTTGGGTTCCATAGATGTTTTTTACTATGTATTTTTACTTGGTCCTATGGAAAGATAAATTTCTTTCAGATGACTTTTGTGCCTCCTATCTGGCATATTATCTTAATTCTAGGTTGTGTCTACAGATATCATTTTTCAGTATGCTATTGTCAGCTTTGAGATTTACAGACATACACATCACTGTTACTTGGTGATGGCATCACCACCTGCTGGTAAAACAGCCTTTATAGTGGTGATGGCATCACCACCTGCTGGTAAAACAGCCTTTATGGGCTTAAAGACACTCCCCAGACCAACTCATATACAAGCCAAAAAAATTAGGAAAAAGGAAAAAGGTCGTAAGAGGGATACAGCCCTGTGGAAGGCAGGGTGTCAGCAGTGCAAAGTTGAATTACAAAAAATCATGAACATTGATGACTTATACTGTGTCCAATTACAGGTTTTTGAACTGAGTTCTTCTCAGGGGCCTGAGGCTGGTTTAAATTTTTTTAGCAATGTTCAGTATTTTAGAGTTTTGGTCTGTGGTGGAGATGGTACTGTTGCGTGGGTCCTTGATGCAATTGAGAGGCACAATTTTGAATCACCTCCACCTGTTGCTGTTCTTCCTCTGGGCACTGGAAATGATTTGTCAAGGGTGTTACAATGGGGAAGAGGTTTCAGCACAGTTAATGGGCAAGGTGGCTTAAGCACTCTTCTGGCTGACATCAATATTGCAGCAGTTACTATGCTTGATAGGTGGGAAGTTAATATCCAAGAAGAAAGATCAGACAGTGATAGATGTAAAGTGCAATCCAAGTTCATGATGAACTATTTAGGTAATTTTGTTTTAAGTTACTATTTTTTGTGATTGTTTCTTGGACATGTTTGACCTGTTCAAATTTCTGTCATAGGTATTGGATGTGATGCAAAGGTTGCATATGAATTTCACACAATGCGGGAGGAAAAGCCTGAGAAGTTTTATAGTCAGGTAACAATGCTTCTGTGTTGGCATTTCATTTTGCATTTGTTTTTATGTAATAGTAATGGAATCCATGTGAGTGTCATTTTCTTTAAATTGTTCACTATCATTTTTTTCATCTATTATCTATATGATTTTCCAATATGCATTGTTCAATTTTACACCTTACAAAAGGCCAGAGTTTGATGAATGATTAATTGAACGTTTCCAAAGAATCAATGTATATGCTGCAATAATTTTGTAGGGTCCTGTTTCCCCATGGTGTTGCATTGAGGTGTTTAGTGAGTTGACACTGAAAAAACTGGATAAGATACTGAAACATTCTATTTAGGTTGAAGAGGCTTATTTCTTCAATTCACCTTATCTATGACCAGGAGTGTCTGCAACATTAAGGCAAATGCGAGTCTGTCTTTTCTGAGAATTTGGGAACTTGTTCACTCTTATCTCTGCAGATACTGAACTGCTTTTTATTTCTTACTGTTTTACTTTCTGGAAAAAGGTCTTTTGACTAACTAATTGAAAGATCTGTGTTCCCATTGATTCCTGTGCATGTTTTATCATTTGGCTGACTAAAAATGTCATGAACAGTTTGTGAATAAATTGCGATATGCCAAGGAAGGTGCAAAGGATATAATGGACAGAACTTGTGCAGACTTACCATGGCAAGTTTGGCTTGAAGTTGATGGAAGGGATATTCAAATCCCAAAGGTATGCAATAAGTTATATCTGATGGTCATTCATGTTATTTTGTTTTCATACTTCTCATGTCAATTATTTTCCAGGATGCTGAGGGCCTAATTGTGCTCAACATTGGCAGCTACATGGGTGGAGTTGATCTTTGGCAAAATGACTATGAGCATGATGATGATTTTAATCTTCAGTGCATGCATGATAAAATGCTTGAGGTTGTATGCATCTCCGGGGCATGGCACCTTGGCAAACTTCAGGTTGGAAATTTCTTACACTACCATGTATATGTTTAATGTGTTGGGTTATGTTCTCTGCATCTGGTTTAATCCTTGCTTTATGCATTATATGTAATTATTTCTTTATTTTGGTATCTTTTCCTAAATTCCTTCAAAACCATACTACATCTGGGTTATAGTTGTCAAATTCAGTATCAATTGAAGTAGTCTGTCTTTTAAACGTTATAGTGTACCATTTTGTACATTGTATCCCATTATATATGGTAAGAAACTTAGAATATTTAAATAATATCTTTTAAATTTTCACTATTTAAAAATAATAATGAACTGGCATTTTCATGAAATAAGAAAACATGGGAAAGATAGCCTGCCCCAACATTTTAAGAATCTTAAATTTGTTGAACAGCTACGGAGTTAAGCTCAAACTAGAATCTTTGAGCTTGAGCAGACCTCTAACAGTATACTACTTGGCTTAGCTTGACCTGTGTTGCAGCCCTATTTATGTGTATCACTAGTGATCATAGTTATTGAATCATACACTTATGAAATCAGTTTCCTAGTTTATTGTAACCTTGTGTTTATATTGCTAACCTCATAGAAATTTTGGAAAATAGAAAAAAATATTTTCCATGATTCTAAGAATTTTTTGCTTTACTATTAGAAAATGAAATTGACAATAGTTGCTGTAAATATTTATTGTTTATCATTCTTGTACTCAACTTCCCTTGAAGACTTCTGTTGTCTCATATAATAGGATAATCAGCATAAAGATTTCACACCACCACTTGCTGTGTTCTGCAGGTTGGACTTTCACAAGCCAGGAGGGTAGCCCAAGGGAAAGTCATAAGAATACATGCTTCCAGTGCTTTTCCCGTTCAAATTGATGGGGAGCCATTTATCCAGCAACCGGGCTGTTTAGAGATCACACATCACGGCCAGGTATCCAATGCTTTGATTGCAATAATGCATTTTGATGACATTAGTGATCATGCCCTGCACTGGGCCTCACAGGCTAGATGTGACAAAACACAATTAATTTCTCTAGTTACGTTTTAGAGCTTTGGCATACTGTTATTTTGTATTAACCTTGTCTCCCCTTCATAAGTCTCTATTGTACCCAAAACCCTCCAGTCCAACTCTCCCTTTCCCAAAATTTTGTTTACACAAATTTTCTGCAAATCCCACCCATTTCCACATAGTTTTTGCACTATATCATCGTTTAAGTGCACTTATCAAAGGCACAGGCTTGGCACTGAGCTTTTGTTGTCAGCATATTGTGATTAGTCACCCATATTTTCTAGTAATTGTTTCTAACTGCAACTAATTTTCGGTTTTGGTTCTTATCAGGTGTTTATGTTGAGGAGGGCCTCAGAGGAGCCTAGGGGCCATCCAGCTGCGATTATGACCGAGGTTTTAGTTGACGCCGAGTGTAGAGGCGTGATCAACGCAGCACAAAAGAAATTACTTCTGCAGCAGATGGCCCTCCAGCTCTCTTGAGACCAATCCCCTTGCCTTTACTTCATTCCTCACCCCAAATTTTGGCTTCTTCTGATAACGAAATCATTTTTTTTCACAGTTTCTGTGAACCAGAGGGATAAGATTTTGGCTTTCTCTAATCCCGCTCCCAACATTTTTTTTTTTTTCGGTTTTTTCTCCGGCCCCAAACTGCCTTTTGAGAAAGGTACAGCGCTTCTGTAAACATGAGAGACACTTCATAGATTACAATGATATTTTAGGCTTCATATCATTTAACTATTTTTCTTTTGTATCAAGTGATCGGATTGGTTCCTGGAAAATACTCCAATCTTCTGTACTCTGGTTTATGATCAAAACAACGTAACGTTGAAGTAAAAATAACGAATTTGCTTGGAAAAACAATAGGTTATATCAGAAAATATATGAAAAGAATCAGAATTTTGCAACAAAGAATGAACACAAACGATGCTAATTTTCTTTTGAAAGAGCTATTTCAATGTCTGAAAATTTGGCGGAATATATTAGGGGTGCAACTTAGGCGACTCGACCCCACTCAACCCTAAAGCAACACAACCAACCTTCACATAAACTCGCTAATATTGAGCTTCTTGAGGTGAAACACTTGATTTGGGTTTGGTGGATGAGCCCTAATTTCGGTAGTCAGCTTAATCAGATCTGATTTAATATTTTCCTTCTACTTTTGAATTTAAAAAGTGATTCATTTTGACATAGTTAATCCTTTAACATTTCAATTAGAGAAAAGTGGGTTTTGATTCATTAATAGGAAAATATATGGAAAAAAGAATCCTAAATTTTTTATATTGATATTATATTTATTTATTTAAAAATAATTTGAAATACATACACTTTTTTAATGAGTCATTTAATTATTTCCTAAAATGCCAATTTTTACTTGTTATGTAATCAACATTAATTGAAAACTATACTCCTCCACGTAATTATTTCTCTTCCATTTAGATATTTATTATTATTATTATTATTTGAAAATTTTTTTCTCCTGAAACAAACCGCTTGTAGGAAAAGTTGAAACTTTTTTTTTTTCTATAAACAAACATCTCATAGCAAAAGTGAGGTAGTTTGAAGAATGTGGACATAATAATAAGTAAGTGAAACCTTAGTGGACTGTAGGTGAGTTTGAGTTTGCTCGAAATAAGGTTTATGATTTTTTTCCAAGGTCTCTTTAGGATTTTTTTCATTAAGGCAAGTTGACGTTAATTTCAAAGACTGATAGTTTAGGACATTTTTTTTGTTTTTGGTGTCATCTTCAATTCACGAGATAGAGATATAGATAAATATATACATATGACCATGTCCTGGGCGTCTATGGTATCAGAGCCACGGGGAAGGGAAGTTGGGCCTTGTTTTGGGTGTTCTGTTATACTCGGTCATACCGTCTATGTTCCATTCATAGATAGTACCACTGGTGTATGAGGCTTGAGTATACTGATTTCTTTCCTCAAACTGCATGTCAGGAAAAGTAGGTCTAGGATAGTAATTCCTAGTCTTAAAGGTTTCTAAATTGTTAATAATTTGATTATGGGGTTCCTCAAACATCTTAATTAGTTCATCAGCTTCTTCTTCTGAACTAATATCACCTATATATATATATTGCTGTCTTTATTTTTATTTTTTATTTTTTATGTAAGATTCTTGATGTGATCATAGGTGACCAAGAAAATCCAAAAAGAAAAAAAATGAAATATAATAATAATAATAAATAAATAAATAAATAAATAAGATAAAAAGTAAAATATTTACGTGAAGGAATCTAGTTATCAATTGATGTTGATATCATGATAAGTAAAAACGACATTTTAAGGAATAATTATACGACTATTTAAAAAGTACATATATTTCAAATTAGTTTTTAATAGTTGAAAATAATATTGATTTGAGCATGTATTTCAAATAAGGAAGGTGGCTTTAAACACCTAAACTGAGCAAGATGGCTTTGAGCGCCTAAACTGAGTAAGGTGGCTTTGAATGCCTAAACTGAAGAAGATGACTCTGAATGCCTAAGTGAGAAAAGTGGCTTTGAATGCCTAAGTGAGAGAAGTGGCTCTGAACACCTAAGCTGGAGAAATGGCTCTGAATGCCTAAATTGAGTAAGGTGGCTTTGAACGCTTAAACTGAAGAAGGTGGCCCTGAATGCCTAAGTGGGAGAAGTGGCTTTGAATGCTTAAACTAAGTAAGGTGGCTTTGAACGCCTAAATTGAAGAAGGCAACTCTGAACACCTAAGTGAAAGAAGTGGCTCTGAACACCTAAACTGAAAGAAAATGGCTTTGAACACCTAAGTTGGAGAAGTGACTATGAACGCCTAAACTGAAAGAAATGGTTTTGAACGGCTAATACAAGGAAGTGACTCTAAATGCCTAAACCAATCAAGGTGGCTCTGAATGCCTAAGTGAGAGAAATGACTCTAAATGTCTAAATTGAAAGAAGATGGCTCTGAATGCCTAAGTGAGAGAAATGACTCTAAATGCCTAAATTGAAAGAAGATGGCTCTGAACACCTAAGCTAGAGAAGTGGCTCTGAATGCCTAAATTGAAAAAATGACTTTGAATGCCTTAGCTAAGAATGTGGCTCTGAACGCCTAAGTTGATGAAGTGGCTTTGAACGCCTAAACTGAAAAAAGATGGCTCTGAACACCTAAGCTGGAGAAGTGGTTTTGAACGCCTAAACTAAAAGAAATGGCTCTGAACACCTAATACAAGGAAATGACACTGAACACTTAAGTTGGAGAAGTGGCTTTGAATGCTTAAACTGAAAGAAATGACTCTAAATGCTTAATAAAGGAAGTGGCTCTAAATCTCTAAGCTGGAGAAGTGGCTCTGAACGCCTAATACAAGGAAGTGGCTCTAAACGCTTAAACTAATTAAGGTGGCTTTGAATGCCTAAGTGAAAGAAGTGGTTCTGAACATCTAAGTGAGAAAAGTGGCTTTGAACATCTAAGCTGGAGAAGTGGCTCTGAATGCCTAAACTGAAAGAAGATGGATCTGAACATCTAAGCTAGATAAGTGTCTCTGAACGCTTAAACTAATCAAAGTGGCTCTGATGCCTAAGCTAAGGAAGTGACTCTGAATGCTTGTAGACCCTCAATTTTGTCTTCCTAGCACATGTCCTATTAGATACTTGTTTGATACTTTACAGCAATTCCCTGGTGGCCCATTACTACTCATGTAGCCTATCTTTTCTAAGCCACCTTAGGGACTTTGGTTGAGGGATTCATTTAACTCCATTGTGACTCTTGGCAACCCTAATTTACACTTGGCCCATTAAGCACCACCTTAGGCCCACTTAGGGACTCTAAGCCCATTTAGATACACTCGGCCCATTAGGCACCACCTTAGGCCCACTTAGGCACCCTAGGCCCATTTAGATGCACTTGACCCTTTAGGCACCACCTTAGGCCACTTAAGCACCTTAGGCTCATTTAGGTACACTTGGACCATTAGGCACCACCTTAGGCCCACTTAGGTTCACCTAAGCACACTTGGCCCACTTTGTTTGTCTTAGCACACTATGACACAACCTAGGTCACCTTTAGGCGTTTTTGCATGGTTTGTATGATTACGTAGCTCGTATTTTTGCATAGTTGCATGGCTCGTACTTTTGCATGGTTGCATGGCTAGTATTTTTTATGGTTGTATGGCTCGTATGACCTGTATGTGGTTGATTTTTATTTTTTTAGCTACGTGATTTAAATTTCTTTTGATTTTCAATTTCATGATATTTACTTATTTTAATTTTTATTTTACTTTTATCTTTATTTTATTTCTTGCATGAGGAAACGACTGTCGACTATTTGGAAAGGAAAGAGAATCACCAATTAAGAGAAAAAGGAAGGTTGAAAGCGTGTTTTGGGAAGATTCATGGATTATTTTTTGGAAAGGAAAGGTTCCACAGGCTATATGTATATTTATATGGGAAAACACAAGAAGCATAGGAGTTTTGGAAATACGTGGATTCGGGACCATATAGAGGAACCTTTTGAGTCTCCACCAAAAAGGCAATCGTGCCATGAAAAAGGAAGACCTTCACTCTGCCATAACTGGTATCGGCATAAAGGCGCCATTAAGGAAAATGAGAGGATTGACATGGACGACCACCAAAGAGTTTCCATTAAGAGACCATGATCAAGGTTTTTTTTTTGGGAGGAAGAGTACGCCAGTTTGGGGAGATCACGGTTATCTGCAACAGCGTGCCACCATATTCTGATCAGAGGGGATTTTTGACAAGAAAGAGCTAGCTGGTGAGAGCATCATCATCAGAGGAGGGATTTTGAGCGTGAGAGAGACTAAGAGAGGGCATCATGAGATGAAGATGGCAGTTTTGGAGGACATCAGGATGAGAGTCAATGACTTTTCTGGAGAGTCATATCACCATTAATCGGCCCCATGATCATCTGATCATGAACCTCATCATCCTAGGACATCTGTCCACGGAACAGGTTTTTTTTTTTTTCTTTGAGAATGTGGGACCACTTGCATAAAAAAAATCAGAAGAAATTCTCTAGCAAGGCACCATTTTTTATTGGTGAAGGAAATTCAACACAGGTTCAGATTTTGGTGACGCTTTCTAGAGATTATCGAGAACAGATTCAACAAATTTTTGGTAGGTAATTCTTTGAGGTTCCAGCGAACAGGGAATAAAACAACTGTTTCAAGAAATGCTGCTTCAGAAATCAGTGGATAGTTCAGTGGCTCTAAAAAGATTCGTAAAAATAACAAGAAATGAAATTCGACCATAAACAAAGAAAAATGTTCTAAAAAATTCAATTAACTCTAGTACAGGACTCAACCTGCTTGGCATACAAACAGAGCAGTAAGTTGTGAACACCAGGATTCTCATTAAGTCCGTTAAAAGCTTGAAGAGAGTGGACGTAGATAAGAGGCACCAAACCATTATAAAATCTGAGTTTGCTTCCTCTAACCATATTTATGCTTCTTTTACTTGAATTTGTTGTGTTTGAAAAAGATTTTTTAAAACCTAATTCACTTCCCTTCTTAGTTGTTTTCCTAATTAAGATTAACCTTTATTTTCTTAGTTTGGATGTATGTGTTTATTTTATTATCTTTTGCATCTAGAACTGTTCTTTATCTATGGATATCAATTTCTATGTTTTCTATCTCTTTCTCTATGTTCATTAGTTTGTTTATTTTCTTTGTTATATTTTACAACAAAATGGGGAGATCTCTTATTGGTTTTATTGTTAAATTTGATATCCATTATCCATTGCATGACTTTCATTCTTATATTTATTTACCTTTCTTGATTTGGTAGGATTGCCCACACGCTGCTTTACTTTGAGTATTTTAGTTGTTTAGTGTGTGTAGGTTATAGAATATTACTCACTTTTGGATGCGATATGTTATCCTTGCATAGTATAGAATGAATAGATTTAGACGAGCATTTTTTAGAGATTTGTAAACTCCATTAAAGAGTATTGAAGGGTCTATGTCATTTGTATTTTGTCACAAAATTACCAAAAGAAGAGATTGTTGGTACATTAAGCTATATAGTTTAAGATTAACAATTTTGTTTCATTCATTCTGGCATAGGATCTTTCTAGATTGTGTCTTACTTTTTTTTGAAGACTTAAGGTTGCTAATTAATCAATTAGAATGACATAGGTAAGTATAAAAAGATTCAATAAAGGTAAGTTAGCATTTAGAATGACATGGTATGGATCGATTGTTTTAAATAGGACAAAACAATTTATGACTATTAAGAAATTGGCCCAAACACTCGAGCATTGGTCACAGTGCTTGAGTACTAGTGACAACGCTCAAGCATTGGTGATAGCACTTAAGTGCTCTGAGGGCGCTCAAGTGCTTGCGACTAAATCTTTTAGATTTCTAAGATCTGTTTTTGAATATTTTTAAAGGTTTATTTTTATGATTTTTCTAAAATCAGTCTACTAGGCCATTAGACCTATATATACCCTACCTAAATAGATTTTTTTATTTTGATGCAAATGTTTAGGAAAACCTAGTTTTCCTTCTTGTTCCCAAAACTCTCAAAGAAGGTTCTCATAGTTATGAAGGAAATATGCATCCCTCTAGGTGCTAAGGCAAGATCTATTGGGAGCACATGAGATGTTGTGATGCAAACATAAAATGTTGTATAAGTATTGGAGAGTAAGTTTTAAGGTAGTATCTGTCAAGTAAATATGTGTATTGCATTATCATATCATAGATTTAGATTTGAGGTCTTTGACCTTTTTTTTTTTCTAAAAAATCTTATCTTGTGTATTGATTGCTCTTTAATCATCCTTATGTTGTCTAAGGCTTTATTGGTTTAAAAAGAATTAGCTAATGAGCAATTAAGACTCAAAAGACTTATTCACTACCTTTGATATGACCTTTCTATATATACTTATTAAAATATTTGATATAAAATATTTTGATATAGTTTAGAAGAGATATTACCTCAAAAAAAAAAAAAAAAAAGTCAAATTGAGATATATTAAAGTACAAAGTGATGTTTGTAATTTAGTCAAAATAATTATGTAAACCTTCATGTAAGTTCTTTATTTCTTTTCTTTTTTTTAATTGTTTCTATATTTTTATATCAAATTAAATAATAATATTTAAACTTTTATGCGAAAATTTTCTTTTCCTAGAAAAAAAATTGCGAGGTAATTAAAAGAATGCAAATTGGATTTTTTTGGAACAAAATTAAGGAATGTAGTAGGTTTTTATTTTATAATGAAATCCACCTAATCCATTTTCAAAATAGCATATTAGTTAAAAAAAAAGAAAAAAGCAACGAGAAATAGGGAAAATATCGCGAGAGCCGAGTCAAACCGACACAGCCATCATCATTAACGCATAATTGGCACGAGTGGTCCCCTCCCGTCCCAGACGTTGACCAGCTCAGCCAGCTGGCATCATTCAACTCATCCACGTGGCAATGTCTCAGCGGGACTCACAAAAAGGTAAATTCGTACTCGGGAGCAATAAAGGCGATCACGTGGAGGCGTACGATGAGGGGAGAGAATCTGAGCCGTCGATTTCGTGAGTCTGATGGGTCCACGTCAGGCGATTAATTTCTTCTCCTCGTTACTCGGGCTCTCCCCTCTCTCTCTCCTCGTTTCCCGATCCTCCGCTCCCGCTGACACCGACATTTCCGGTGCCCGGTCTGTGATGTATGGGCCGTCTGATTTATGGATTGACGGCTGAGATTGTTCACTTCCTTAATCGCCGTCTTCTCCACGACGTGTTTTGCGGAAGACTACTGTTGGCTCACACCCATGCCCTAAAATAACAACTATACCTAACTCCTCCTTATTTATTTATTTTTTTTATTTCTCCATTTTTCCTTTTTTTTTTTTGGCTCCTACCCTATTTTAAAACATATAAATAATTTATCTTTTTAATATACTTGGAAAGGTTTAGTGAATAAATTTAAATTAAAAGCGATTGTAGATGATTCTAAATTTTCAATTAAATTTATTAAATATAAAATGTATTTTTTTTGTATATGTAAAATAAAATTTTCAAGAAAATTGCATTATTTTTTCTTGATTATTGAAGACAAGCACTTTATTAGTTAGAATCAATAGCTTAATTCAATTTATTATATTTTTTTTACTAACCCATGTTTTATTTTAGGAAAATTTGAGAGATGTAAGGGGGAAAATAAGGAAAAAAAATTATTTTGCATATTTGTTGTTACTCATTTCACTTCATTTTTTATTTATAAAGATTAAATTATTAAAAAAATATATATTTTAACTATTTTTTTTTAATTATATTTGATTTTTTTTATATTTCATCATAAATTAAATAAAAGAAATTTATTATTATTTTTTCCTTTCCTAGTTAATACACTTTTTTTTTTTAGTTTTTTAAAACCTAACACACTATATAGTTCAAAGGGTTTTTTAAGTGGGAATTGAGTGGAAAAATGTTCCAGTTTGCTTTGATAACTGTTTTTTAGAATTTTTTTAAATTAAAAAAATATGTTTAACAACCAAAAAATTGTTTTTTATTTTTTATCCTCAAAAATAGAAAATAATATTTTTTAAAATATTTAAAAAAATAATTATACAATCATGTATAATGATTAAAAATTAATTTAAAAATATATTTAAAAATATTAAAAATGGGTTAATAATATTTCAGGCTTACAAACAAAATTTTGTTTTATAAAATATTATATAATAATTTAAAAAAACTATTTTTAAGAATGATTTAAAAAATAGTTACCAAATAAAGCCTTCACAACTTCATTAATTGTATTTTATGCATAAAGAATGTTAATCTTACAAGTTTCTGTGCATACCCTTTCTGGGGTGCATGCATTGAAATGGGAAAAAAAAGTTATTAATTAGGGCACGAAAGTGAACAATTAAGTAATTTTAATTAAATTTATAAATAAAGATTGTTAGAATAAATTGAAGGAAAATTAATTAGAATTTATGATTAGAATAATACTTGTTGGATGATTCTTTTAATTTTATTTTTGTAAAAATTTATTTATATTTATATTTAATATTAATTGATTCTTTATAAAAACGTTTTTGATAAAAATGCAATTAAAAAATATTTATAATAAAAATGTTTTTATCAAAATTAATCCTAAATGAATCCTAAATTACTATTTAATTAAAAAATTTAAATAGTTAAATAATGCATCAAAATCAACTTATTTTATGGAAGGAATATGTTGAAAATTTTGAAATATGGAAGGCATTGTGGGTGGACCAAATATTTCCCAAAAAAAAGAAAAAAAAATTGAATTTTAAAAATTAAAAAAAAAAAAAAAAAAAAGGAGAAGAAGTGGGGTGGGGGGAGAAAAAGTAGGGAAGGGACAGGGATGAGATGGGAATGGGCGTGCGGGTAAAGAATAGTACAGGGGGAGTTGAAAGTAGAGGTGGGAAAAGCTAAAAATAATAAGGTAATGATGATAGAATCTCATTTATGGCTTCTTTTTCCGCTCTGTCTTCTATTTTTAAATATTCATTTTGTCTTCTTCTTCACCCTCTCCTCTTCCTCCACCTACATGTCACCGCCACTACTCTATTCAATCAAAATTATTATCATGCTCATAATTAATCCCACCAAATCAAAACTAATTTTAATTTCTTTATATTAAATAATATTTTAAAAATTATTATTATTTTAATATTTTTGAAAATATTAATTAAAACCATAGATTAAACCTATCATTTTTAGACATATAAGTTGAAATAATATTGGGCAATTTAATAAAAATAGAAGATTATTTAAGAAAAAAAAATTGAAAAAAAAAAAAACATTTGCATTTGTCTTCTTGTATTTGACTCTACTCCAAACGGGTTGTAGCAGGTAGCAGGTGGGTTGGTTCACCTACACCAACAGGTCACAACAAAATAAATAAATAAATAAATAAAAAGTTATGACTCTGATGACTGATAGCTAGATGACCTGGGAAATGATAAAAAAAAAAAGGTAATAAAGAAAAAAAAAGTGTAGTGTTATTTTCTCCACTTTAAATATACCCCAAAACTACAACCCATCTCTCCTGAATCAAAGTGTTGTGTTGTGCTGTGTGTGGTGTAGGGTTTGTTCATTGACTCGTTATAGATGTAGTTGTGGGGAATGTTGGCTGGCTCGAGGCTTTCTTGAGTGATTTTATGTATGCCTCAAAAAGCTTCGGACCAGGCTTCATTCCCCTCAACAAACTTCCAATAATCCAATACTACCACCCTCCTCCTCCTCTTCTTCATCTTCCCCGCGTGAAGGTTGGGTTGAGAGGAATGTTGTCTGGCTCGAGGTATCATTTATTTTTCTTTTCTTTTCTTCGGGTTTTTGTTGGATTGAATTTAACCCCAAAATGAAAGAAAGAAAGAAAGAAAGAAAGAAGAAGAAATATAAGGTGATGAGTGATTCTCGGACCAGGCTTCATTCCCCTCAACCGGCATTTGCTCTATAAGCTGGCTGCTCTCATGCATACTTCTCTTGGGTTTGGTAAGCTTTTCTTCTTCAAATCATCTCCTTTTTTTCTTCTTCTTATAATTCATATATGGGAGATATGGGATGGGCATTTTTTTTTTTTTTCTCCTTTTCTTTTCAAGCCTAAGATTTATATATTTTTTTTTTTTGCTTTTTTTTTTTATAAAAAAATTGGAATTAGATGTAAACATGCATTAATGCATGTATTTTTCATATGTATATATACATATATTTTAATTTAATGGACATTTCTAATGTTGATTTCATGTTGACAAGATAGCATATGAACTGCAAAAGGCTATCAGTAGGTAGATGTGAGACATGCACTAGTCTACAAGCTAAGTCTAGGGTTTTTATTTTTAGGGTTTTCTAGCAAATAGTAACATCCTTTTTGTTGTCAGCTTTTTCAAATTTAACCATTTCCCATCCTTAACCATTTAAGAAAAATGATTTGTTCTATAATAATCAGTTTCTGCGGTCTGCTTCTTGGATAGTTTCAAAACCTTGAGGAGTAAGTTTTGTGGGTATTGTTTAATTTTTACCCTTTTTTTCAAAAAAGAAGAAGGGTTTTGTAGTTTTGAATTGTGGAGTCATGGGGTTGGTGTATCATCCCAAAAAGAAAAAATGAAAAAAAAGAAAAAAGAAAAGAGAAAAGAGAAAATAAAGAAAAATGAAGGTGCATGGGGAAGTGAGGAAAGGAAAGTGTAGACTTAATGGGAAGTTTTTGTTTTGTTTTGGTTTGTAGTGTGAAGAGTGATGTGAGGAATTAATTGAAGGCAGTGAAGTTGCTGAGATATGAATGGAAGAGATGCCATGTTATCAGTTAACGAGAAAGAAGCCATTTTCTCTCCCTTACTATATCCATCTTACATCATTTTTCATGTTTCAAAATACCCCATCCCAGATAGTTAGAGAAAGACTACTAGACAGTACACAGGAAGAGAAAGAGACCCAGATAGAGAGAGAGAGAGAGAGAGACTCAGATAGAGATAGAGGGAGAGGGAGAGGGAGAGAGAAAGCCAGATAGAAGGAGCGGGAGAGAGAGGGACCGGAGAGAGAGAGAGCATATATCATGTGATGCAAACTATAAGGAGACTGCATACTATCTGATGCAAACTAGAGAGAGAGAGAGAGAGGGGAGGAATACACATTATCTGATGCAAACCACAGAGAGAGAGGGAGGCATGCATTTATGAAGCTTTTAAAATGTTGGAAAAGCAGTTTCCGTCCTTGGAAAAGCTCGGACCAGCAATGCCACCGGCCCCTCCCTCTTCTTTCTCCCCCGTCCATGGACTCGCTCAGCAGTACAATACAGATTTTTCAAGCTTTCGAAAAGGCAACATCAACAGTAAAGTGTGTAAACACGCACTGAGGAAGAGAGAGAGAGGAGTAAATGACGACTATCTGACGTTTCTTGGGAAATGGAACGAGAGAGAGAGAGAAGAGAGGCACGAGAAAAGCGAGACAGCATCACACACCTCTCTCTCCTCTCTCTTTTGATATTTTTCTCTCCTTTTTCAGCAGTGTATTAATTGTTATTAACTTCTCCTTCAGTGCGCCTATGCATGAAAAACTCGTCCTCTCTCTCTCCCTCATCAATTCCAACATACTAAATATCATCCCATTCATTCATTCATTCATGCACCACCACCCCTCCTGTATTCAAACTTGTTAAACAAGTCACTCATCCTGAGTGCAATAAATTAATTATTGTTCTCATATATATATATATATATATACATTGCAATCATATTGAATAACATCACTGCAATCTCTGAATGGTTTTCTAAGGAATTGTAAGCGATTATTACTTTGTCTTTCGTACAAGCAAGTAGCTATTACTTTGTGTCTTTCAGTTTACATCCTTGCAAATATACTTTCGGTCTAAAAATTCGTCATAAATCATATAGATAAATAATAAAACTCTTTTTATAACACTAATTTGAACCATGGGATATGTTTGTAAATCAAAGGTCCAAGTGCTTATCAACCCTATATTGTAAATATGGAATTAAATAATCCAAATGAAGTAGTAGAGATTAGAGTGCACATGATTCCAAATAGAACTTGGAAATTAACACTTTGGTACGTACTTCCTTTTGCAGGACGACAGAAAGGAGAGATGACATGACATGTGTGACAAGTAGATGAGTTGTTGTTAGGGTTGTTTGAACTGTCAAAATTTGTTTGATATCGTGGGATGAAGAAGACGGGGCCCTGTTTGTATCTTGTCTATCCTATCAATCCAAATTTTCTTTTTGTCCAGTGTTCAAAACTTTATTCTTCAAATAATTTCATCTTCTTCCTCATTCCTTCCATTTGTACGTATGACCAAACAACGAGCTTTGTTTGGGGTTGAAGTCAACTAATCATATTTGCCTTACCAAAACATTTCTCAACAAAAAAATTGGAAAATGCTGGAATATGAAAATGTTATTGTTAAATCCAGTCATTGATAGAAATGGCAGAAGGAAAAAAAATAAAAAAATTGAATATCAATACCCGCTCAAATCAAAATTTTGGTTTCTCTTTTCCATGTAATACTATCATTCATCTTCGTTACTATGACTATTTTTAGATACCCAATGCACCATATAATAGTTAATGTTAAGCTAATATATATCAAATTATATCAACTGATTAATCAAATTAAGCGTATAAAGTACATGATGATTAAGAAAATAATTCTGGTAAAGAATGATCTTTCTAGTACTTGACCTTTCTCACACACCAGGCTCAGAATTTAAAGTGCCAATTGCTGGTTGTCTTCTTGTATAATCTTATAACTGGGTATTTCAAGCAATGGAAGATTAGATTTGAGGAGTCAACATTGTGGCGTCTTCCACCATCTTGTTACAACACTTGGTCTACATCATATTGGTATTAGATCGAATAGGTCTCAATATTGGGAAGGTGTCGTTACAAGGAATGAACGTGGACATAGAGGACGTAGGGATGGGAATTATGTCATGATAGAGATGTTTCAAGAGCTGCAGGAGCAAATCCAACAACTTGCTGCTGCATTTGAACAAGTAATTAGTAATCGTGGCAATGGTCGTAATCATGACCCAGATCATCCAAGGGAAGAGAAAGTGACAGCTCTTTCGATGACAGAGCGAACAATGTAAGGAGACCAATGCAACAAAATATGAGACCTCAATGGAGGGAAGATTGTATTGTACGAGCTCTACAAAATTCAAATGAGTATGATGTGCTAGTTCAAATTTCAGAATTTGATGGTGGGATGGAATCAAAAGAGTTGTTGGACTGGTTTGACAATATTGGAAGTTATTTTGATTGGAAAGAAGTGCCAAAAGAGAGGAAGTTAAGCTTGTTAGAGCTAAGTTGAGACGAGCAACTTTTACTTGGTGGAAACATTATCAAAATGATAGAGAAATGAGGGGTAAAGGAAAAAAAAAAAAGAAAAAAGAAAAAGGAAATTGGAGCAAGATGAAACATAAGCTGAAAGCAAAATATTTGCCTTGAGACTATGAGCAAACATTGTATCGAAGGGTATAGAATTTGCGGCAACATGACAAGATTATGAAGGAGTATACACAAGAGTTCCATCAGTTGACATTGAGAAGCAACTTGGTTGAAATAAAAAACCAGAAAGTTAGTTATTATATCAATGGTCTCAGATTGGCCATCCAAGATCAAGTGAGCCTCCAACTTCCATATAACGTCATTGATACTTATCAGCTTACTTTTAAAGTTGAAGCCCATTTAATCGAGGTTCTTCCAAGAAATTTGGACTTGAATGTAGTAGTGCAACAACTCGCAAAACAAATAATATTAACCAAGGATGCCAAAGAACAGCCGCCTAAAAAACATGTGGAAAAACCGTTCAAACATACGACAATGTTCAAGGAAAAATTTGATGAAGTGCTACAAATGTGTAGAGTTTGGACATCGATCTAATAAATATCCAAAGAGAAAACTTTATGTTCAAGTTAATTTTGCAGAAGATCAAGAGGAAGAAAGAAAACTTTGTAATTGAAGAGGAGGAAAAGCAACCTGGGAAAAGTGAAGCCGTTGGTGATAAAGAAGGGAGGATTGAAGGTGACATGGTGGTGATGAGCTGGTTGTTCGACGGTCCAGGCTTGCTCCACCTGTTCAAGAAAAGGATGATTAGCTTCCCAAAAATATCTTTAGAACAAGTTGTACCTCAGGAGGTGAACTTTGAAATTTGATTATTGATAGTGGAAGCAGTAAAAACCTAGTTTCGCAAGAGATGATAGACAAACTAAAGCTGACAATGGTGAAGCATCCACAACCATATCACATTATTTGGTTCAACAAAGGAAATGAAGTACTTACGTCATCAAAGTGCCTTGTGAACTTTTCAATTGGGGATTCTCTTAAAGACAATGGATGCATGCCACATTCTTCTAGGTCGTCCATGACAATTTGATGGTAAAACAGTTTACCATGGTGACGAGAATACCCTTTTTTTTTTTTTTTTTTTTTTCTTTTTTTGCTTAGGAAAGAAGAAGTTTGTGTTGAAACCAATGAGAGATTAGGTATGTGGACTTATATTTTTCATGTGTATTTCCACTCGATACTTACCGTTTATTGTGAAATTTTGATTTTAAAAAAAGTTGAACTCATCACTTATTTTATTTATTTATTTATTTTTTTCAAAAATAAGAAATAAAAATCCTAAGAGTGACTCTTTCTAAAAGAAAATATATTTGTGAAAAATTGAGTCTAGATCTAAGTCAGGTTACTTAATGGGAATGTATAATAAGGTAGCATTACTCTAAGCCCTAAAGAGATCGTTATTAAACAAGTGGGTGAACTAAGACAATTGACTAATAAACTAATGAATACTAAGAGACAATAAGAACTATATACAACAAGGCAATCGTAATAACATATGAAAGTATAGCATGTAGATCAAAGTGACACTACAAAAAAATAGGTTTTTAATGACGAATCTTTGGTCACGGCCACAAATATAGTGACCAAAGATATTATTTTGTCACGGCCAGGATAAAGTTGTGACTATATGTGTAAATGTGGAAAAAAAACATGTTTAGTCACGGTGATTTTATCAACCGTCACCAAAAGTATTGATGAGAGGGTATTTTAGTCACGGATTTTTTTGAAACCGTGACTACTTGTAAATTTATGGAGGGAAATTTTGGCGCCAATAATTTTAGTCACGATAATTTTATCATCCGTGACAAAAAGTGTAACGAAAAGATGTTTTAGTCACGGTTTTTTGTAAAACCATGACCATATATATATATTGTGACTTTTAGTCACGCCATTGATTGACCATGACTGTAGGGGAACCTATAGTCACGAATTGCTCATGACCGTGACCAAATGTATAGAGGTTTATTTTAAATATTTTGAACCTATGGTCACGGGGTTTACATAATCGTGACCAAAAGTCTATTATTTATTTTAAGTTATATTACTATATTTTTTTTAAGTTAAGAAACAAATTAGTGTGTTACCTATTTTTCTTTAGTTAAAATTATTTAATTTCCTTGTTATGATTAATGTTTTAATAAGAAGGAAAATAAAGTTTAATATGTTAGTTTAAAAATATGATGGTTCAATTTGATATTATTTGATAGAAAGTTTAAATGCAAGTGAGTTAGTAAATTAAAAACATTGGTGTGATCTCAACACAATGTACCCATCCAAGTTCAAGATTGGAATCATGTTAGTGAAGATGTGAAGGAAAAGATTTGGGCCTTAGTATTGGTATATGCTAGTTACTATTCAATCTAAATTGTAATGTTATTTTTTAAAAATGATACCTCTTATTTAAACATGACATTTTAATGCAATACAGGAAAAATATGAACTAGAAGAAACATGTAAGAGCTACATTCTTCAATGTTGTGGAAATTTGTTTAGAAGCTATAGAAATAAAATGAAGGCCAAGTATTATAACCCTTATAATACAGATGAGGAGAGATTGTGCCATCGACCTCCACACTTATCGGATGATGATTGGAGGTGGCTCATCCATTTTTGGGGTACACCTGAGGCCAAGGTAAAGATAATGATCTTTTCTTGATAATGTATCTTATGATACTCATATTCACATAAAATGATATTTATTAGTTATATCTAACCTAATACTTCATGTATATAACTTTTATTATGTTTCTATTACCTATATAGGTGACTTGCTATTTTTTAATTGATGTAGGATATCTTAGAAAAAAACAAGGCAAATAGGGCAAAACAAGTGATAAAGCATACATCGGGATCAAAAAGTTATGCTCAAATTCGATATGAACAGGTTGAAATTTATTATTAATATGATTTGTTTGTACATAAATAATTCATCATAAATAACTCAATTGTTTTACTTATAAGAATAGGCACAAAAGAAGGAGGATCGAAGTGAGCCCAATAGAATTGAGATGTTTGCCCTGACACACACAAGAAAAGATGGGACGCCTGTTGATGATCATTCTAAGAAGATTATGGTAATGAAGTAAATAAATTTTATATACTTGTATTTCAATCATAGCCTCATACTAAATTATTTTAAAAGTCTAACAATTTTTATTTTTTTATTTTTTATAATTCTAGGATCAATTTCAACAATTACTATCTCAACCTGAGGGGACATCTTCTTCTACTTCTGCATCATCTGGAGCATCTACATTTGTATCATCTACATCTATAGCATCTACATCTGTAGTATCTACATATGTAGATGAGATATATACTCAAGTCATGGGTCCAGAGAGGCATGGTCGTGTTCGAGGGTATGGATTTGGTCCTACTCCTACCTCAATCTTTGGTTCTACTAGTAGAAGACGACCAGGAGTTATTCTTTCAACACAACTTGAAAACGCCCAAGAGATGCTAATAGCTGCAGAACAAAAGTTTACAACTGCAACTGAAGAACTCTCAAATGTGAAAGATGAACTCTTACATGTGAAAGAAACATTTGAAGAGAGGTTGATAGAAGTTCAAAAGAAGACACGTGAAGAAGTGAAAGAAGAGTTTGAAGAAAAAATGATGGAAATGCAAAGAAAAATGCAAGCACAAATTCAAGAACAGATGATGCAAATGATGCAACAATTTCAGCAAAAGCAGTAGACATTTGAAGATTTTGCTACATCTTTATATGATAGATTCTCTTAACTTTTTGAAGATTATGCTACTTATTTATATGATAGATTCTCCTAACTTTTTTTTCTTTCTATGACTATTATGTGATGTTTGGTTGGTTGATTTGTTATATTATGTTAAAATGTGAAACTAAATTTGAATCTCTTTGTTTTTTGTTTGTTTGGTTTTTTTTTTTGTTATATTATGGTTTTTTTATTTAATGACTTATATTGATATATAAGTTTTTAACTAGCTTGGAATAATTGATTGTAATATATTCAAATTGGTTTAATTGTTTAATTGCATATACAGGTCTAAAATGGGTTTGTTTGGGTTTATAATAGGTTTGGGAAATTTTAATTTATAAAAAACCAATGTCCAAAATATAACATAATTTAGTCACGACCACTAAAAAATTGTGACCATAAGTGTGCTTTTTAGTCACGCTTAAAATGAATCGTCACCAAAAGCTAGGGATAGCGGCGATAATAGACTTAATGTTTAGTCACGGTCACTTAATTACCGTGACCATATACCTATATTTAGTCACGGTTAGGGGCATTGACCGCGACCAAAAGTTGACATTTAGTCACGGTTAGGGGCATTGACTGTGACCAAAAGTTGACATTTAGTCACTGTCATTTTATTAACCGTGACTATAGACATACATTTAGTCACGGTTAGGGGCATTGACCGTGACCAAAAGTTGACATTTAGTCACGGTCAATACATTTTACCCGTGACTATAAGTGTACATTTAATCACATTCATTATTTGACCGTGACTAAAGGTTAAACATATAGTCACGGATTATTACCTGATTGTGACCAATACCTTTAGCTACGCCTCATACTGTGACCCTCGGTCACGGTTTCATAAGACCGCGACAATAGGTTTTGGTCACGGATATATACGATTTGGTGACGGTTGGCGACCGTCACCAAAAATCATATTTCTTGTAATATAAATTAAGAAAAGGAAAGAAGCGTACCTCAATTATGCCCAAAGTAGGGCAAACCGCTTACATTACAAAGAGGGTTAACTCACAATCAAAATGAGAGATATAAAATCATAACAAGGGCTATACAACATATATACAACTCAAATCAAGAAGTTATGCCTAAACTAGCATTAAAGTAAGCTAAGATACATTAAACATGCATAGGGTTTAGAACTAACAGGAAGTATGCAATCTCAAGATAAATCCAAGTAAAATAGATAATAGAGATATGATACAAGAGAAGGTTTGTTTAACATATACAAATGCTTATAATATAAATCAAGGGTCAACGAAGGCCAAAAACATGCAAAAGTAGGTTGAATTAACAAGTTTATAGACATATAGAGAAGCTGAACAACACATAGGTACTTAAAAAATAAATTTAAAATGATTTTTTAAAAGAAGCAAGGGTCGCTCAAGCAGTAAGGACCGCTCAAGCAGAGTGTTCAAGCGGTCTAAATCCACTCAAGCAGTCATGATAGTCCTGTCAAGTTTAGAAACGAATTTTGAATGAATTTCACTCAAACTCTATTTTGGAAACTTAAAATATCAAGACTTTTTTGGTATTTGCCTATAAATACCTCATTATAACCCCTCGAGGATTAGAGATCGGAGATTAGAATGATCATAGAGATCTCAGAGAGAGTTGAGAGACCTCTTATTCTTGAGAAACCATTAGTCATTGCTATTTTCAGAGCAATCACAATAGCATTATAGGTTTGTCTAACCCATTTTCCTTCATTGTTGAGATATATTGTGTACCTCTTTGAGATTTAGTGTAATATTAATTTCTTTTTCACAATATTCATATCTAATGTGATTATTTGAGGTTTTTAAGGATAATTTCATGTGTTGGTTTATGTTAAGTCAACATCCTTTTGCTTGAATAGGTTGTGGTTGTTCTTGTTGTTGTATGCACAATTCTCGAACTCTAGTTCGCATAAAATAAAATAATGCTCATCATTTGATGCAAATGATGTGATTATAATTTTCAAAGCACAAACGACACATGAAATGGTTTAAGAATTCAAGAAAATTGGACAAATCAAGGTCAAATAAAAGACGTCTTATTAATTAGTTAGAGTGTGTTTGACAGTGATTTTATGAAATATTTATAATTTTTTTAATATTTAAAACTTTTTATCTTTCCAGCATTAAAGATGTTAAAAACGCTTTCTAAAATCACTGTCAAACACACTTTTAGTTTTACCTTAAACTTCACGAAAAATCATTCTAAGCTACAAAATATTGTTACTTCGGCATAAGAGACCAAAAAGACTTAACTATTAGATTTTTTAAACATAGTTGTTTCCATCTTCTTCAAATTTAGGATGTCTTTTTTATGCCGAAAACTTTTCATCATACACATAACAATCAAGAATAGGAATAAATTCCTTTTAATTTCATTTAGTTCCTCCCCACTCTCTTCATTATTCTCATTTCCATTCTAAACCAGAGAAAGAAAAACAATTTATAAAGAAAATACATGAATGACAAACAATATTATGTAATTTTGTTTTGTTTAAGAGGAGATTTTTCGTTTCTTTACTAAGAAAAATGATAGAAAAGAAGATAAAATAAGTTTATATTCATTATTTTTAGTGGATGTTTAGTAAATCAATTTAATATCTTAAACTTAATAACTTAATTTAAGTAATTAAGTAAATTAAGTATATTTGCTAAAATAACTTAATGGTATGATTTAAAGTAAAAACACAACTTTAATTAATAATAAGTAAACACAATTAACTTATTCTTAAATCTATAACTTTATTTTCTTTTTTTATTATCATTTTTTTTAATTATCTCCATGATCTTTTTTGTTACTTCACGACCTCCATTGTTACTCAACCTTTTTCATCATAATTACAATTTATAAAGATAAATATGTCAATCTGATGATTAAGAATAAATTTTAAGTTAATTTTATTAAACAAGCATAATAGTTAAAGTAAAAATTAAATAATAAGTTTTTAATTAATAATTTAAACATAATTTAACTTAAAATCAATTGAAATTATTAAATAATAAGTATTAAGTTTTATCAGACACCTCCTTAAAGTTTCATTTTTTTTTTTGTTATAAAAAATAGGTGTTTTGTATTTTATTACTGATAAAACATATAATAGCCAAAGAAGGTTTGATTTATTTTTTATTTTATGATTTAAGCAAAATTTGATGATGAGAAATAGAGGATCTTTTTGTATATTTTTTTTTTTTAAAAAAAGAGAAAGTAGAGGAATTGGGAAAAAAAAAAAAAAGAATTCTTTTAATTCATGTTAATATAAAGTATCCAATATAAAGAAATGGATTAAAAATAAATAAATATTAAGTTATTCCAATATAAATAAATTTTTAAAAACTCATTTTCCATTCTCCATGGGATAAAATTGAAAGGAGGCAGCCATTCCCAATCTCAATAATTTCCTCACATAAATTCTAACTCGCATGAGATAAAATGTCACTATCATACCCATATGGGATACCTTGAAATAAGGCCCACGGTCAAAAGCCAAACTAAAAATTAAGAAGGGATTTTCCTAGAACCCAAACAAGTGTAACTTAATCATCAAGAAATCTCATGTTATATAAGATGAAAATTGGGCTCATATTTCCCAAGAAGCAAACAACCCTCCAAGAGAGTTTGA
This sequence comes from Vitis riparia, assembly GCF_004353265.1. Taxonomy (NCBI): domain Eukaryota; kingdom Viridiplantae; phylum Streptophyta; class Magnoliopsida; order Vitales; family Vitaceae; genus Vitis; species Vitis riparia. Next base: position 1,562,660 of record NC_048437.1, on the reverse strand, counting down.
ACAATCTTGGTAATAGAAGATGAATGAGTCCAAGGAAGTGGGCTGGTATTCATCAATGTTGAAAGCCTTGTTTTCTTGCTTCCATGTCCATGGTAAAGGCCAAAAAGTGAAAGGTTCAAGGAGATATAATTACAAAAGAAAGATACAAATTGAAGAGAATTAAAAATTTATTATCTTCCACTCTCATTTTAAAAAAAATTACATAATCTCTTATTTATACTCACACTAAACCAAATAGAAACTCCTAATAACAAAATACAGAAACCTTGTATAACTTGATTTGTAACCCCAATTTTTTAAGAGAAGAAACATATCTATGAATCATCATGCAAAATTCAACACCTTATCAACTGCAACTCTAACTTGGAGAACCCAATTTTTTAATAAATGTAGGTCTCCATACAAGAACTCTAGCATAATTTACAACAATTTCTTTCATAAACTGCAAGTACAGTACAACAATGAACGAAACCTCCCTTACAATTATACAATAATCGACAAATCTGTGTTTGATTACATTCGGGTACTTATAGCTGCTCTTTGTTTTACAAGGATGTCATTTGTTTCTGCAACTGTATCATGGGAACTGCATCCATGGTTCCCTTGCATGATTCAAAAACTTATTGCATATACATCAGATATACCTTTATTTGCAGCAAATGTACAAGGTATAGAGATATTATTTCTGATTTGATGATATGGGTATATAAATAAGAAAAAGATGATGATATAAAAGAATGAATGGGGACGTAAAACCGCTTCTATGAAATATGAACCAAGTATATGGTGTCTTGTTGGTAAGGTGTGGCCTAAGGTTAGATGTATTCAAGTATGGCACCTGTGTGGTTGAATCCACATGATACTTGCAGTGCTCTCACACTCTCTTCAAATTCGACCATTTTGGGTTTAATGTGGTCTACATCGCTTCCCTGACCCTGCATGGAACAGCAAATATCTAGTTTAGTTTAAGTACTAGGCAGACTGTGTAGAAAAAAGTAAAAAATGCATGAAATGAAAGAGATGAAAACAAAAATATTTAGATGCACCTTGAATTAAGAAAAGAAGATAAATAATTGAGAAATTATAATGCCATCGTGCCCATCATGTAATGAATTTGTACAATGTCAAAGCAGCTGTATCATTATACCAATCAATCAGGTATGTACAGGTAGTATTTTGACATCATCATCATAACAACGAATGGTGTAGACTGAAAGGCTATTCTTGAGTTAACTAAGACAGTTTTGAAACTGAAAATGATTATTAATACAGTCATGCTCTTTAGTTTTACACATTAACTAGTTAGGAGGATGCAATTTTGAATATTATATAAGAGTGATGGAAGCAAACCAGCTGCCCGCCAGAAGAATGTCCATCATCAGAAAATGTTCCATATGAACCTCCCCAGCCCCATGTGAAGACATTGCCTTCTGTTTGTCAGAAAACCAAATTAATGTTATTTCACTTGAATGGTTGTAGAGGAGTACTTTGTATAACACAATTAACTGATTAAGTAATGGTGTGAATTATAAAGTATGACATTGAAAATGGATGATGAAGCTAATCATTTGAAATAATGAAAGCATTAACTAGTACATATTTCAGAACAACCAGAACTATATCAAAATAAAATTATTATATAACATGAAAATGGAAGTTTGTATTTTGGTGGGTACTTTAGATTTTTGAGAGGAGCACAAGTTTTAACCCAAATGGGAAAGCAAGATACAAAACAGTGAGCACTCTTAACATGCAAACTGATGAGCAGAGCAGGGGATTCTATGGAGCTGAGCAATGTTTTCACGGAGCACTATCTGATGTTGATTCATTAATCATGCAAGTGTAATCTGGCATGTCTTGCCAAATCCACTTGGAAGGAGTGGGCCAAATATGGAATGGCATGCATAAGCACAATCAATAGCATGATGATCCATACAATCAAAAGGATGTTGCAGGAACAAAAGAAGCAGCTTAGAGTCCGCATGTGATTGGATGGAAATAAATTAGGCAAATTCAAGCTTGCAAAATTCAGCTTTGAAATTAAAAAAACAGTACATATAAGACAAAAAATTGGCAAGGATGCTTTCTCAAGAATCAAGAGTCGTTGACAGTCCTCTCTTATCATTGAATCTGATAACAGCATCATGAGGGTTACTGTTGCTGGAGCACTCGACTCCTCTTGGAATTGGTGTTCTTGCTTAAGGGAGATTGAGAACTCTTTAGACAAGGAATCAAATATCTTTCAACATGACTTTAGATAGAGCACAGTGTGGGCCTATATGGTACAGGATGGAGCAATATGTTGACCACTGACCACTATGGACTGTGATAAGAAAGAAAGCTTCTCTTCTTTATTGAAATTAAACTGGTACATCATAACAAAATGCTCTAGTCCTTGCTCATTTGGACTTCTAAATTTATGCTTAGAGGTTCCTTGACACTTTTTCTCTCATCTCATCTCAACCCACTCCTATTTTCCCTGCCAGCTTTTATTTTATTTTAGTTTTTTTGTTCATTTCTCAGTATTTTTTAAGGCACCAAGATTTTGCTCCTCCATGCATTCGCTCACCACATGGAAAAAACATCTGCAACCAGACCTGTGTCAACTTGGACATTGCTTCCCTAGTCTTTGGAAGCTCTGACCTCTAAATTAGGGTACCAAGCCACCACGTCTAAACTAGGTTTCGGTCCTACTACTCCTGGTATACAAATTGGAGTACTTTAGATACTCCTGTCTCATTCAAGTTAGGCCACTTGAAGAATTTCATTTTCCTCCTCCCATTTATAGCCCCATAAACAACTTAAGAGTTGCAATAGTTCCTACATAATAGATTTAGGAGCTTCATGACATGCAAATGGAGAGTTATTTTTATCCCACATTACTTGTTCAGGTAGGCATGAAGTTAGGGATAGATGATGACTCCTTAATTATGCTTAAACATGTTTTACAAGCTCCAACTTTCTAAAGTTTAATAATTCGAATTCTAGTGTCATGCATGAGTTAGCTAAACATGTAAATTTCAGCAACAGCCCTTTCAAAACATGGGTTACAACACATTATAGTTTCATTCACATGAACACACACATGCATATCTTCGTACACTGCACTTTTAACAAAGAATATCACAAATAGGACTATGCAAATATAAATACATAAAGATCTAAGCATTTCATGAATCCTGAAAAAGGTGAATAAGTACTGCACATGAAACTGCACCTCTATCATTAATTCCAAAACAAATCCTTACCAGAAATTGCAGCTGTATGTTTCCAGCCACAAGATACCTGCAAATTCAAATATCAAAGATATAATAAATATGAAACTGATGTAAGAATTCAAATTTTAGGTCATGGTATGATTTTGCTTTCCTTTCTTGCTTTAATCATAAGCAAGCAAGGGAATACAAACAGTAAAAGAGCATCAAATCAAGATCCAGTTATTTTCAATAATGAAATTTAATACCCATGACATGGAATTTTATCAAACAAGTTGGGAGTACAGGAGTTTTTGGGTTATAATTCTCTTTCAAAGTCCATTTGCATCCTTTCTATGTAATCCTGTATCTGATGGAAGGACCTCACAACCTTCCTTCCATATAAGATTCCTCTATCTATATTATTTCTTTCTTCTTATTAAAAAAACCAATAAAAGAAATGATAGTACAGACCTGGGAAACAGGATTTTTTGAGAATGGGCCTTCAATTCTTTCAGGAAAATGAATGGTTTCCATAAAGCTGAAAACAAAAGATGGATCAACCAATGAAGATATCAAAATTCTATGAGATCAGATCGTGGGAATGCATGGAACATACCCCATACCAAGACAGCCATTCTCATTTGAACCCCAAGTGAACAGTTCACCACTACCTATGCAAGAGATGGTAAAAGAAAATGTTAAAACACTATGATTGAATTTTAAATAGAAAATGGAGATTATAGAAGACATAAAATGATGAAAATGCCAGACCATTACAATAAAAGACAGGAAACTACAACACAGGGATGCGAGAAAATATAGTGCATGTTTGATATGATCATTTTTTCCTCCTACCTCTTCTCAAATCCATTTTTTTTATTGTTATTCACAAACAATCCTCCTGACCATGTCAATGAAAAATATGTTGTATGATGCAATTATTTCAATCATAGGATCATCACATTCATATTTTTTAACCAGCATAGCCAAAAGTGAAAGTTGTGAGTCAAACATGGTTGGCCATGTTGTGAGTGGCCAATGCATGTGTAAAGTTCCCATATATAATATAAATAAACCATGGAGAGAACTTCATTGCCTTGTATTTTCCTATATCATTCCCTCTTTGATTAACCAAACCACCAAATCAATCAATTATCTCATAGGATAGGAAGGTGACAGAGGTGAGAGCCTTTGTTGAGGGAAGACAAATTTTGGATGTAGTTATAGTGGCAAATGGAGTGGTAGATGAGAAAAGACATTTTAGAGAGAAAGGAGTTGTCTTTAAGATTGATTTTGAAAAAGCTTATGATAATCTGAAATAGGGTCTTTTGGATCATGCATTAGAGAGGAAAGGTTTTAGTTGAAGATGGAGATCATGGATTTGTGGGTGCATTTCAACAATCAATTTTATAGTACTAATAAATGGGTGCGCCAAAGGATGACTCGAGGCATCTAAGGGCTTAAGGCAATGTGACCCCTTCTCCCTACTTTATTTTACCATTGTCGTAGACTTGTTGAGTAATTCATGTTGAGAGCAGAGGGGAATTGTTGGAAAGTTAGTTTGGTTAGACTAGTTCAAATTGGACTCAAATTTTAGAATGGATAGGTTCCTTGATTTGAGGAATTATTTGAATTCTAGTTTTTTTTTTTTGTATGTAGTCAAAGTTTTATTCAAATTAGGATTAGAATCAGATTTGTTTTTCAGTTTCCTTATTTTTAGCCTAGGAATTATCTATCTGCTGGTTATTTAAACGGATGTAAGATAAGAGCAAAAAAATAAAAGTTTATCCAAATAAACCTTCCACAATTTTATGGTATCAGAGCCAGAGACAAAAAAAGGAGACTAGAAGGATGGTGAAGACTGCTATGACCGGCGCAATTCACAGGGAGGAATCTGATGCCTCACTTGGACTTCACAGCTACAAGTTCCATCAACAAATCCAGGCAATACAGAGAACCCAACCCTGCAAATTACGATCTATAAATTAAATGGACATAATTTTCTTCAAAGGTTGCAATCGATGAAGTTGTTCATCAAAGGAAAAGGAAAGTTGGGCTATCTCACAGGTGCCAACAAAGCACTCAAGCCAGAAAATCCTGCGAACCAAACCTGGGATTCTAAGAACTCCATGGTAATGGCCTGGTCAATCAACTCCATGGAGGCAGCTATTGGGCAGACCTACCTCTTTCTTCCTACCGCCAAGGACCTATGGGATGCAGTCCAAAAGACTTATTCAGATCTAGGTAATGCTGCTCAAATGTTTGAAATTAAGACTAAGTTGAAAGATATTAAACAGGGTAGTTATAGTGTTACACAATACTATAAATTTTAGAAAAGGGGTGATCGTCCTTGGTGTGACCACTATCAGAAACAAGGCCACACAAGAGATACGTGCTGGAAAATCCATGGGAAGCCGCCTACTAGGAGAAACCCGAGACCCGACCGCAATTCCAAAGCCTACCACAGTGAATCCGAGAACCTTAATAACCAAACAACCACTTCACCATTCACCAAGGAGCAGTTAGAGGTCTTGCAACATCTCCTTAATCCACCAACTGCATCCACTTTTGTCTCAGGTTCACCAAAGGCTGATCCCTCACCATCTTGCTCTCTAGCACAATCAAGTAGAAGTCAATACCCATTCAGTGCCTTAGCCCATTCTTATAAACCGTGGATCATTGAATCCGAAGCTACAGATCACATGACAGGGTCATCCACTTCATTTACAACATATGTACCATGTGCTGGTAATATGAAAGTCCGAATTGCGGATGGGTCATATACCCCAATCGCTGGAAAAGGAACCATCTCCTTGACAAAAACTTTTTCTCTTGAATTAGTCTCAATTATGTAGCTAAATTTTCTTCTACTGGTGTTGCTTTTTAGGACTTAGTCCACTCCCAGCAACCAGTCCGATGTTTACTCAAATCTCTCCATCCATTCTTTTCGTTCAGTCAAACCCAACAATAGTTCCAATATATGACAGATTGTCAAATGCAGGGGGAGATAAAGCATTGCCAACAACAGCCCAGTCTACACCACAGTTCAAAGTCTACTCAAGGAGGTGTATAGTATCTGATACACTCATGCCTTGCCATGAAGCCACATCGGAGATAATGCCTGAATCAGGTTTGGATAATTCTTCATCCCCCTCACATTCCTCATTTCCTGTAGACCTATATGCCTAGTGACTTAGATCTCCCGATAGCACTTAGGAAAGGTGAAAGATCCCGTACCATTCATCCCATATCTAATTTTGTCTCTTATCATAGATTATCCTCATCTTTTTCTGCTTTTACCTCTCACCTTTCTTCCATAAAAATTCCAAAAAATGTATAGGAAGCATTTGGTGATCCAAGATGGAAAGCAACGGTTGTGGAGGAAGTCAAAGCTTTGGAAAAAAATGGAACGTGGGAACTCGTTACCTTACCGAAAGGTAAAAGAACTATGGGATGTAAATGGGTCTTTTCAATAAAATACAAATCTGATGGCTCAGTGGAACGGTACAAGGCAAGATTGGTTGCTAAAGGATTTACTCAGACTTATAGGATAGATTACCAGGAGACTTTTGTACCGGTGGCAAAACTGAACACAATCCAAATTCTTCTTTCTCTGACTGCAAACTATGATTGGCCTCTTTAGCAGTTGGACATAAAAAATGCTTTTCTCAATGAGGAATTAGAGGAGAAGGTTTACATGGATGTATCACCAGGACTTGAACAAGGAAGCTCCAATAAAGTTTGTCAATTGAAGAAAGCTCTCTATGATCTCAAACAATCACCCCGGGCATGGTTCGAAAGACTCTCAAGAATAGTAAAACGATATGGCTATCTTTAAGGACATTAAGATCATACCATATTTTACAAATCTACTAATGAGGGTAAAATAATTGTTCTCATAGTTTATGTTGATGATATGATTTTAGCAGGCAATGATCATGTAGAAATTGAAGCGTTGAAGAAGATCCTAGCTAAGGAGTTTAAGGTGAAGGACCTTGGTGCACCAAGGTATTTTCTTGGGATGGAGATTGCTAGAAATAAAAATGGAATCTCTGTTTGTCAAAGAAAGTACACTTTAGACTTACTCAAGGAAACAAGGATGCTTGGTTACAAGCCCAGGGACATTCCGATTAATTCAAGACACAAGATAGACCCAGCTAAAAAAGGGGATCCAGTCGACAAAGGAAGATACCAACGGCTGGTTGGAAAGCTCATCTACCTCTCTCACACTAGGCCGGATATTGCTTTTGTAGTAAGTACAGTCAATCAATACATACATTCTCCATATGAAGCACACATGAATGTTGTCTATAAAATACTGCAATATCTCAAAGAAACCCCAGGAAAAGGACTTCACTTTGGAAAGCACGGCCAATTCAAAATAGAGGCCTTCATGGATGCAGATCGGGCTGGGTCTATAGAAGATAGGAGGTCAACATCTGGTTGGCTACTGTGCATTTGTGTTTGGAAATCTCGTCACATGGAGAAGTAAAAAATAAAACATGGTAGTGAGAAGTAGTGCTGAAGCTGAGTTTAAATCGATAGCTCATGGAATTTGTGAAGTCTTGTGGATCAAAAGAGTATTAGAAGAACTAAAGATTACAACTCATTCCCTAGCTATGATGTATTGTAACAACAAGGCAGCTATAAGCATCTCCCACAATCCAATCCACCATGATCGAACAAAACATGTTGAGGTGGACCGACATTCATCAAGGAAAAAATTGAGCAAGGGGAAATATGCATGACATATGTGTCATCCAAAAGCCAGATTGCTGATGTTTTAACTAAAGGGATCCCAAGAGAAGACTTTGAAAATTATGTGGACAAGTTGGGTATGATAGACATCTATGCCCCAACTTGAGGGGGAGTGTTGGAAAGTTAGTTTGGTTAGACTAGTTCAAATTGGACTCAAATTTTAGAATGGATAGGTTCCTTGATTTGAGGACTTTTAGAATGCATAGGTTTCTTGATTTGAGGAATTATTTGAATTCTAGTTTTTATTTTTATTTTTTTTTATGTAGTCAAAGTTTTATTTAGATTAGGATTAGAATCAAATTTGTTTTTTAGTTTCCTTATTTTTAGCCTAGGAATTATCTATCTGTTGGTTATTTAAACGGATGTAGCCTATGTTCTAAAAGATAGAGCAATAAAATAAAAGTTTATCCAAAAAAACCTTTCACAGTTTTAGGAATCTTAGTGGGCTTTGCGTTAGGTAGAAATAGGATAAGGGTGACACATTATAGTTTGCTGATGATACAATATTCTTCTCAAGAACCAAAGAGGAGGACCTATATAGTCTTAAATTAATCTTGTTGGTTTCTGGACACATTTCTAGGCTCAAGGTAAACTTTAATAAGGGCACCTTATCAAGTATCAATATTAGTCAGAGTTGAGCCTTTGAATTGGCTACATTTTTAGACTACAAGATGCCGGATTGGCCCCTCTTACCTAGGTCTTCCTTTAGGAGGGAATCCTAGATCAATACCTTTTTAGGACCTAGTTATGGAGAGGATTGCACGTCAATTCGATGGTTGAAAGAAATCCAACTTGTCTTTAGGTGCTAGAATCACTTTAATGCAGTCATGTTAATCCCTTATCCTCTTCTATTTTATATCTTTGTTCAAAACCTCGATTACAGTAGGCTCCAGGATTAAGGGATTGTTAAGAGAATTTATTCTATCAGGGGTTAAAGAAGGGAGGAGAGATCCTTATGGGTTGGAACCAGGTGTATAAGCCTAAGAGGGAAGGGAGTTTAGGCATTAGGAGAATATCATTAAGAAATAGAGCCTTTATAAGAAGTGGTTGAGGAGGTTCCTAAAGAAGAATGATGCTTTATGAAACAAGATCATCTTGAGCATCTATAGGTCAAAATCTAATGGATGGGATTTCAACTGTGTTGTTAGGTGGTCACATAAATGCCCTTGCAAGGCTACTACACAAACATTCCCAAACTTCTTTTGTGTCACTCATAATTCTATGGGTGATGGTATTAAAATTCATTTTTTTGGGAGGATCTTTGGTTAGTGAACAATTCCCAAACATCTATATAGTGGTGAGATTGAGAAACCCTGTTATTTCCTTAGTACTAGTTTCCTTCTCGTCTATATATTGGAACTTTAATTTTTGTCTTAACCTCTTAGAGCAAGAAATTGAGGTACTAGCTCATCTAATGTTTGCTTTGATTCATGTTTTATTTTATTTTATTTGAACTTTAGTTGATGTTTATTTGTCATCCACTTTTCTTGACATGAGAGTTTGGTCCTTGACATCCTTAGGATCATTCTTAGTTTGCTCCTTCTTTAATGCTATCTCTACTTTGATCAACTCAATTCCTTTTATTTCTACAAATTTCATTTGGAAATCCAAAGTTCCATAAGAAGTGAAGGCCTTTGCATGACTTGTGGCATATAAGAAGGTCAATACCAATGGCTAACTCCAATGGAGAAGACCATAAAAAGCTCTTAGCCTAGAATGGTGTGTTATGTGTAGGAGTGGTGAATCCATCAACCATGTTTTCTTATATTGCCCTATAGCATTGATATCATGGTGTAGATTGTTTCAACTAACAAGAATTGATTAGGTTCCACCCAGGAAAGTGGAGGAGATGTTGATTATATCTTTTAGAGGTTTTGGGGGACTTTTTCGAGGTAAGACTCTTTGGCACATTGCCCAGCTCATTTTGATTTAACCTATTTAGCAGGAAAGGAATGCAAGGATCTTTTAGGATAGGTGAAGGACTCCAAAAGTAATTTGGGACTTATTTTATTTCTCTTCTTCACCATAGACTTCTACTAGTAAAGTTTTTATAGACATTCCTCTGAGCCTCATTCTACTTTATTGGAACCTAGTTTGTAGAACCACAACATTGACTAAGCAGATACCCATTGAATGGATGCCACCTCTAGTAGGCTTTGTTAAGCTAAATTTTGATGGATGTTCTTTAGGCAACTCAAGGCAGTTAGGGGTTGGAGGGTTGCTTAGAGATCACTGTGGCAGTGCATTAAGAGCATTCTCTAAACCTGCAAGTTGAGGTTTAGCCTTTGAGGTAGGAATTCCATCCCTTCTAGAACGGTTAGTACAAGCCAAAGCTCTTAGTTTCTCCAATTTTCTAGTAGAAGTTGATTCTGCTTGCGTCATATCATGGGCGACTAAGAAAGAAAGAGGACCATGAAAGTTTGATGGGTGGTTGCATCAAATTATTGACTTTACATCAAAGCTAGTATGATCCTTCTCTTATGGTCCTTGCTTAGGCAATCATGTTGCAAATGCATTAGCATAACTTGAAGTTAGACATATGATTTCTTTGTAGGAGATTTTATACCGATGTGAATTATAGTTGGATTTGATCTTTTGAATTAGCACACACTTACCCACCTTTTTTATCCTTATTTGTATAAAGGATTGTGTACTTCTTGGAATCATTTCTCATTCTTTCTTGTATTTGTGCCCATGCAACATGGTATAAGTCAAAGTTGAAGCCAATCCTATTGGTTAATGATAATGCACATCATTGGCTGAATTTCATAAACTTTGGCATGTCTACACTTTTTTAACTTCAAAGTTTAGTACCATACTCGAATATGAACTACAGAGTTTCTAGTATCTTCTTTTCTTTTTTCATCCTTTTCTTTTCCCCTCTCTCTCTCTTTGCTTTTGTCCATTACTCACTACAAAATGGGCTTTATGTAGCTTAATTATAAGAATTGTCATCAGAAAACTTCTATAATGCTCTTTATCTAAGCAAATTAAGTCTTGCATATATGTTGATGTATCAGGAAATTTTGAAGTGGATTGATGAGGATTCCCAAACCCTTGCAGAGTAGTTTCTTTTCATATGAGATCATAGAACATAAAATTCAAGCATAGATAGAGAGTTGACTCCAGGCCTGTGGTTAAATATTTGGAAGTTTAAAGAGCTGAGAAGGCAGGCATCATCAACTCCCTATAATTTATAAAAGCTCACACTACTTGGATGGAAAACCTTGTGATCCCTGTATGCTACTTCTTGGGGCTTCTTTAATTTATGCTTCCCTTTGCCACTCCAGCTTTCCTTATATATGGACAACATTAAAATGAAAAATCTAAAGTTCAAAACTGAGAAAAGAAGTTACTTGATATGACACAAGTGTGATAACCACCACATGCAACTTGTTTAGAATACGGCAGTTCGCTTATCATGGATGGTGCTGTCGCATTTTTTGCCTCTCGAAAGCCCTACATTTTTTCCAAACAGAAATTCATAGCTCAAATGAATATAAAAAACAACCAAAAGAGAGCCAAAAACAGAACTTAAGGCTGTTAAAACTAGGTTAAACATTGATGCTTTTAACACTTACAAATTTATCCATTGCTCTTTCACCAAAAATGAAAACAGATCCATTTTCTGTAAAATCAGACAGTTAAAGAAGTAAAAGAAAGTCCTAGATATAGCTGGAAAAGCCACACCCCATAAAATGTTCAACCAATTCTTTGTTGTTCCAGTGACATTTGGGTGACTCAAATAACTCCAATGTAAGAGTTTGGGAGCTCAAGCCACCCTATACTACATGAGGAACTCTGAATGGTTGGAACTAGTTATGGGTTCATCATATTGATGTTCTTAAATGAAAATAAAAATACAAATTGATCAACCTTTAGAAGAAAGGTCAGAAATATACCATCAATGCATGCTGAATGCAACAAGCCAGCAGCAACATTCTTTACCTGTATTTACACAAACAGTTAAGCCAAATACTCACAATTGGTCATGAGTTATTCCCTAACCAACATCCTTTTACCATCAAGAAGCAAGAGAGAATATCACGAGTATAAAATACCTTAATGCCCTCAAGTCTCTTTATGAGCCTTGGTCTGTATTCACTGCACAAAAGGAATATTATTAGTACATAACTAAGGAGAAAGTCAACCTGCTGAAAATAAACTTTCTGAATTCCAAACGCAAATATGACTGACAATATTATTGACATAACTCAGTTATTTATCAAAACTGTATGCATATGATCATCTGTCATTAGGAGAAGCAACAGGTAATACTATAGATACAGACATGTATTGTTTATGAAGCTTCCAGCTTAAAAGAGATTTGCAAGATTTTTTATGATATTTATCTATCCTATCAAAGAAGCTTCCATCTTAAAAGAGATTTTGTAAGATTTTTTATGGTATTTATGTATCCTATAAAAAAGAAATGCAGTTTCAGTAAGTAGATTGTGATTAATGAAAATGGGAGGCAGTTTTTCACCAGCCCTTATAATCAGGAGGTTTAACAAATTCTCAACAATTCAACCAACAAAAGAAAAATAAATAACAACAAATGATATAACAATATTATCCAATAAAGCAGTATCCTTGCGTAGATTTTTCAAAAATTGTAAAACCATCAAATACAACCTGGAGCTTCTAAAAAACCCCAAAAGGCTTGATTCATGGCCATGACCCAGTCTTCCAGATCCTCCTGCTCCCCAACTTAAGGCCTCACCTTGATCTGGAAAAGGATTAAACAACCATCAAAAAGAAAAGAGAGAGAGAGAGAGAGAGAAAGAAAAAGAAAACAAAGACCTCTCATCTCCCTAGCTTTCATGCAATATCAAAAGAACACTACAACTAGTAATAAGAAAACAAGCCAATAGCTTAAAATGTGTTGCATCTTTCAAACCTGTAGCAGCAACTGAGTGTTCTGAACCCAAAGCTACCATTTTAATGCTGATACCATTTAAGCATTCTACTTTACTTGGTACAGAAACTGCATTGGCTGCCTCTGCATATCAGATAAAAATAGAATTAATTTTAACAAGTTCTGCTTGTCAATTCTCTAACCTTAAAGCTAGCAAACTAATATCACAAGATGTTCTAAAAAATGCTGAATGAGAAGGAACAAATAAGAAGACTAGTTCAAAACCTGAAATTAGATCAATAAATCAAGATGATTCAAAAGATTTTTCTTTCAAAAACAATTTGGACCCAAGAATATATTAGGCTTATATGCTTGACATCTGGACTTCTACAGATTCTTTTTGCACCAGAACATTTATAAAAGTGTTCTATTGTATAAAAGATAAACAAAAAAAGAGAAATTAAATTCCACATGACATGAGAAATAAATTTAGAGTAATGCTATTTAATGTAAAGAAATTATCCAAATTTCTTATAAAAATAAACAAAAACGATATCACCCTAGCTTTTCCAAACAATTACACCCATGCTATTGTGTCTATTCAGAGAAATAAATCAGAGAAAGTTTCAAGATAGTATTTATAAAAATTGCATTTTCTTGAATGTAGCATCATTCCTGGCCACTTTCTCTAGCATCTAATGAGTAAAGTCTAAATAATTAAACACATAACACCGCACAAAACATATAAATCAAAAAGACTCCACAGAAGTGATTCTTATATTAGAAATCATATGAGTTCGATTAATAACTTCATACAAATCAGCAAGCATGCCAAATTAATCTTAATGGACGTATTTTTCTTTCTTTCTTTCTTTAGAAAGATTCTATTTTATTAAAAAGGGAGATTGTAATAACTTAATACAAATAAATACAACTTAGAACACCCAGTATAGCCAATCACACCAAAAGGCCACTGTCACCCAGTTTGCCCATTAAAGACCCCTTCAAATCAAGGGGCTGAAAAGAGGAATGGATTCCTCATTAAGCACCTCCAACAGAGTGGCTCCTGATTTTCCAGATGATCCACTATTTTCTGGCTGACCTTTGGAAAGTCCACCTTCCTTTGCATACAAAATCATAACTCAAATGTCCCTTTCTTCCTTGGAAGACCCATGAACATCCCCAACTGGCTTAGAGAAAGCTCAAACCAAATTGTATATTGTGTCTCTAAATGTACCACCAATACCCAGCTGTCCAAGAGTGCTCAATGAACATCCATCAAAAATTAAGATTTGAGTCCTCCTATGCCCTGATCACTTCACTCCTATAGTAACCCAAGTCACCCCATGCTAAAGCAAGATCATAATAACAGGGAACATCTTTGGTAATTGATGCCTAAAATGATATGAGATAGCGCACACCAACCTGGCAAAAATTCAATCGATATTCTCCTTTCAAATTTCCAGAGGTTCCTGTCCAACCAGCAAACCAATAAAATATCTAGCATAGCTCCCTTCAATAAAACTTTTCCCTGGGATTTTTTCCAAAATCCTAAAGCAAGATAAAGGTTAAGTTTTCAATGCCTAAAGGGGGAACTCAAGACTAAGTTACAAATGAGAATAACTTGTCATAACCCCATAGTAACAGCACAATGAAGAAGAAGATGGTCAGCAGTCTAAGAGTGACTTCATTCCTCAAGCACAAGACACAAACTCTGAGTTGATGGCTTTATAAGATCCTTTAACCCATAAAAGTCATTGGTATAATACATTCTTACTAGGCGCTAAACATGTGAAGGTTCCGACCTCTGGCATAGCTTTAGATTTCCAAATGAAGACATGAGGAAAAGTTTTTGGATTGTAACTTTTAGAAGAAAAATTTAAATGAGAAAAAACCTGAAGTTGCAGAATCTAGGCCCTCCCATGCAGAAAAGATGAAGAGAGACAAATAATATAGAGAAGCATAGGGGAAGATAGATCATCAATTTCTTAACCAATAGGATTAGATGCCCAAAATTGAGGTTCCACAAAGAGAATTTTGATCATCTAATCATGACCTCTGCTGGAATTGCCTTTTTCCTCCTACCATTAGCCACTCTATGTGTGTGTGTGTGTAAAGCTATACTCGCATTCTATTAGATAGAGAGAATGCAGAAAAGAAGGAACAATCAGAAAACCTGGTAGGATTCTAATAGCTTCCACCCCTATGGAAACAGTATAAAACTCAAGGGTATATGAGATTCCCAACAAAATCAACAAGAGAAGAGGTTCCCCTCTTGGTCAATCTATCAACTTCTTGGTTAGCCAATCTACCCTTCCACAAGATAGAGCAATTCAATCCCCTAACAAGCTCCATAATCCTCCATATCCAATGATTATATCTGTAGGGACCCTTACACGGCTAGTCATCCCAAATAAAACAGTCATTGAATCTCCCTCCAGTAGATCAGTGACACCCAACCCTCTTTCAATATTGGAACCATTTTAGCCTAGATTTTTTACTCCTTTCTTAACAAAATTCTTCTAACTCCAACCTCCTAGAGACTCAAAAGTGATTTAGGATGCAAAAGAATTAATCAGAACAGTGTTTTACTGTGATTACAACAACTTGGAGTTCAGGATTTTTTTTTTTCTTATGTTTTTTTTTTTTTATAATTCTGGTAACATTACTTTAGAAGTCCATATTCATAAGAAGAAATAAAAAAACAATTAAACTGTGAGAATCAAGAGAAAACAATTTTCCAAAAATATAAAAGGAAAAGAATTCCAACATGAACCATGTACTATACTTAAAACAATGAGGTAAATACTTATCATTACTTTTTCCAAGGCCTAGCTGACCATTTGAGTTCTTTCCCCACATGTAAAGTTCCCCATCCGCTACAAGAAAATGAACTATGATAAGAAGAAGGGAAAAAAAAGGGGTGAAGAAAAAAAAGGCAAAACTGGCAAAAAAAAAAAAAAAAAAATACTCAAACAGGATGTTGACAGTTAAACAAGAAGATGAATCTAGAATAAATTGTTTTGTTGCTATAAAAGACATAAGCATATGCCAAATTAACATCTTCCACGCTAAAAGATCACATGAAGAGGTACATCAACAATAAAATGCTAAGCATTTTAAAAATGAGCATCTCATGGTTAACAATGATTTACATTTTCTGCAACCCAAATCTTGGATAACTAGAAATAAACAAAAAAATATAAGACAAATCTAAAAGTTTTACATTAACATTTATCTAATAAGGGAAAGGAAAGGAGGGGCTTGGATCATACTGAATGCATTGAAGACAATGGTCAGAGAGTCGTAAGCATCTGTGGGAAAGCAAGGTTTAGGATTTTTGACTTTGTATATTCTGTAAAATAGAATATTGGTAGTTAAATCCTTGATTTATTGGGATCTGGTTTAGGATAGTTTCCTCTTCTTATAATACACCTAAAGTATAGCCTGTATAGCTTTTCATTCTTGTATCCTATTGAAAGATATGAAAAATATTTTCTCTAGATTTTCCACATGGTATCAGAGCCCTTGGCTCTTTGGGTTTCATGGTTTTTGGCACTCTGTGCCCTTCGAGATTCAAGCTTTGTTTTGCTTGGTTCTTCTTTGTTTTTTGCCTACCCAATCTTTCCTTTAGTCTTATTCATATTCCTTTTTGGCATTCATTCTCCTTTATACGCGTTGTTGGTTCCCTGATCCTCATACAACCTAATAGAATCAATCATGTCTGAGATATTTAAAGCCACTACCACTCTTACAACGCAACTGATTGAAGCTTTGTCAAATCAATCCAAAGGAGAACTCAAAAACATTCAAGCTGCATACCGATTGAATGGAAAAAGTTATTTGTAGTGGTCCTAAGTTGTGAAGACGTTCTTGAAGGGGAAAGGAATGCTCCGCCACTTGTTGGGCACTAGACCAGAGCAGAGTGATCCAAAATTCCAAAATTGGGACAAGGACAATACCATGATTCTGACATGGTTGTGGAATTTGATCCTACCCGAGATTAGTGGCACTTGTATGTTTTTGTCCACAGCTAAAGAAGTTTGGAAGGTAGTGAGACAAATTTACTCAAAGGTATGTGATGCTGCACAAATATTTGAAATCAAGAGCAAGATTTCAGCCACCAAACAAGGTGAGTGATATGTGACTGAATATTCCAATATTTTGAAGAATTGGTGGCAAGGGATGGATCACTATCAAGGTATTCAAATGAAGTGTGGTGAGGAAGCAACTATGTTGAAGAGGTTTGTGGAAAAAGAGAGAATTTTTGAATTTCTTGGTGGTTTAAACTTGGAATTCGATCAGGTCAGAGTTCAGATTTTGGGAAAAGAGGATTTGTCATCGTTAAACGAGACTATTTCTATGATTCGTGTAGAGGAAGCAAGAAGAGGAGTGACGATGAATGAAACCCCTGCCATAGAAAGTTCATCTTTACTCTCAACTACTAGAAATATGAAGAATTCAGGTGTGGAACATCAGCCCGGTGCTAATAACTAGCGGCCAGATTTTTCCCGAACCACAAATAAAAATCCTATGTGGTGCATTTACTACAAAAAACAGTGGCACACTAAGCATATGTGTTGAAAACAGCATGGAAGACCATCAAAATCCAACAACAGCAGTAGGGGTTGGAGGTCTAACAGTGGATAACAACAAAAAGGTCAAGGACATGTGAATTTGACCAGCAGTAATCAACTGAACAATGAGAATGAGATTCAAGAGCATGGAGAGTTCAAGAAAGAAAATACTAAGAGGATGAAAAGTTTGTTGGAGTTTTCAGAGAAACCTCTCGGTGCTTGCTCCTTAGCACTCTCAGATAAGTATTATACTTCTTATTTGTTTTGTCTCAGACTCATCCTTTTTAGGTTCGTGGGTCATTGACTCAAGAGCCATAGACCATATGACTAATTCTTCTCATAAATTTGTTTCACACCATGTCCAACCAACAAGAAAATTTCCACGACAAATGGTTCCTTGACCACTATAGCCAATCAAGGAGAAATCCATATAAACCCGTCACTTATCCTAAAAATTGTTCTTCATGTATCAACGCTTTCAACTAATCTCGTTTCCATACATCAACTCACCAAAGACATGAATTGCAGTGTGATTTTTCATCCTTTTGGGGAAGTTGATTGAACCTGCAAAGGAAAAAGACAGGCTCTACTACCTTGACGAGCCAGGTAATCAAAATAGGATTGAGAATAAGTTTCCTTTGTTATACTTCACGGAAAGCTCCATCTCAAATAAAGATGTGTTTGACTTCATCATCTTCGATTAGGAGATCCTTCATTTAGTATTCTCAAAGTCTTGTTTCCTTCATTATTCAAAGAATTGGATGCAGAAAATTTTCATTGTGAAGTCTGAGAATTTGCAAAGTATCGTCATGCTTCATTCTCAATTAGCAATAAAAGAGCTTTTATTCTTTTTCTCTCATTCATGGTGACATTTGGGGTCCCTCTATAGTTTCTAATATTTCAGGGGCCAGATGGTTTGCTTCATTTGTTGATGATTGTACTCATGTGTCTTGGATTTTCTTCTCAAGCAAAAATTTGGTGTGAGTAATGTCTTTTCAAACTTTCATAACATGATCAAAACGCAATTTGGTGTGAGAATAAAAAATTTCAAATTTGATAATGCTAAAGATTATTTTAATCAAGTTTTGTCTCCTTATTTTTAGAAAGAAGGAATTACTCATGAGTCATCTTGTGTTAGTACTCCTTCACAAAACAGGGTAGCTAAAAGGAAAAATGACCATCTTCTTGCACCTACCATGCCTTTCTGTTCCAAAACACTATTAGGGGAGGCAGTTCTTACATCTACCCATCTTATCAACAGATTACCTCCTTAAGTATTAGGGTTCAAAAGTCCTATGCAAGAGTTTTCTTGTTTTTTTCCCTGACTTTCATACTTTGAATAATCTCACTTCTATAATCTTTGGTGTTGTTTCCCTTGTTCACATCCATGCTCACAACAAGGGAAAATTAGATCCACAAGCATTTAAATGCATTTTTGTTGGGTATTTTTTCAACACAAAAGGGTTACAAATGTTACCATCCACTTTGTGGGAAATTTTTTGTCTCTGACGATGTGACTTTTTTCGAAAAAAAAGGGCTATTTAACTTGTACTTGTCTTTAAGGGGAGACATCATTCATGGAAGATAAGGATAAAGATTTTTTTCTACTTGATTTGCCCTCCACTTCCTAATCTTCTTCATTCAACCCCACTTTTTATACCACACCTAGCCCCACTCTAGCTACTTTGCCCACTATTGAACTATCCTCTCCCGATCCCCTATCTTCATCTAAGGAAAAATCAACTCACAATCCTACTAAACCACTATAGGTATACCTAAGGAAGAAAGCACCCATTGTAGAACCCATGCAAATCCAAGAGTTGGAACTAGCCCCTAGAAATGAGGTAATTTCTCTACCAAAATCTTCTCATGATAATGTTTCTATTACCATTGATAATGGTGATCATGATTTGCCCATTGCTCTTAGGAAGTGCACAAGAGAATGCACCAAACACTTGTTATATCCGCTTGCTCATTTCATGACCTTTGAGAGATTGTCACCTTCTCATTGAGCCTTCCTTATCCAAATAAACACTATTGTCATTCCTAACACCTTGTCTAAGGCATTAAATAGTGAAGAGTGGAGACATGCCATGAGTACTAAAATGGAAGCACTAGAAAAGAATAGAACGTGGGAGATAGTGGAGTTGCCAAAAAGAAAGAATCTGATAAGGTATAAGTGGGTCTTTACTATGAAATATAAGGTAGACAGGTCAATTGAAAGGTATAAATTAAAGCTTATTGTCAAGGGATATAGCCAAACTTATGTAGTTGATTATTTAGAGACCTTCGCACCTATAGCCAAGATGAATAAGATAAGGTTGTTATTATCCTTGGTTGTCAACTTTGAGTGGAGTTTGCAACAATTTGATGTTAAGAATGCCTTCTTACATGGTGATCTTGAAGAGGAGATTTATATGGAAGTTCCTCCTAGATTTGAAAAACCTATAAAGCAGAGAAATGTGTAAGCTCAAGAAGGCCTTGTACAGTGTAAAACAATCTCCCTGTGCATGATTTGAAAGATTTGCTAAAGTATTAATTACTAATGGATACAAGCAAAGTCAAGGTGATCACACTTTGTTCACCAAGCACTCAGCTTGAGAGGGAGTTATTACCTTGTTGGTTTATGTGGATGATATAATTGTGACTAGGAATGATGAGGAAAGAGACAATTTGAGGATGTGTTTGGCAAGAGAATTCAAGGTTAAAGAACTTAGCAGGTTAAAGTACTTCTTAGGCAATGAAGTGGTACAGTCAAAACAAGAAACTTTTGTATCTCAACAAAAGTATGTGCTTGATTTGTTGAAAGAAATTGGGAAGTTAGCGTGTAAACCAACAAACATGCCTATTGAGCCTAATCATAAGCTTGGAGATAGTAATGAAGATGATATTGTGGATTCAGGAAACTATCAAAGCTTAGTGGGCCCATTGATCTACTTGTCTCACAAAAGACCCGACATAGCATATGTCGTTAGTTTGGTCAGTCAGTTCATGCACAATCCAAAGGAGACTCACCTTCAAGCAGTGCATTGAATACTACATTATCTCAAAAGAACACCAAGGAAAGGGATTTTATTCAAGAAGGGGACAAGTTTGAAACTTGAAGCCTATACAGATGTCGATCATGCAAGTTCGATCATAGATAGACGCTCAACATTGGGTTATTGCACATTTCTTGGTGGAAACCTAGTAACATGGAGGAGTAAAAAGCAAAATGTTGTTGAGAGATCAAGCGCTAAGGCTGAGTTTAGGTCAATGCTACTTGGAATTTGTGAACTACTATGGTTAAAAATAATTCTAGAAGATCTGAAGATTAAATGAGAGGCACCTATAAAACTCTATTGTGACAACAAGTCAACCATCAATATTGCACATCATCCTATGCAACATAACCGAACTAAACATGTGGAGGTAGTCGGGCACTTTATCAAGGAGAAGTTGGACAATGGCCTAGTTTGCATACTGCATGTCTCCACAGATGGACTGCTTGAAGATGTGCTGACCAAAGAATTGAATAATACTAGGTTCCGAACAATAATTGACAAGCTAGAAATGTATGACATTCACTCACAAGCTTGAGGGAGAGTATGGGAAAACAAGGTTTTCCTATTTTAGGATTTTTGACTTTGTATATTCTATAAAATAGAATATTGGTAGTTAAATCCCTGATTTATAGGGATCTAATTTAGGATAGTTCCCTCTTCTTATAATATGCCTAAAGTATAGCCTGCATAGCTTTTAATATAAAAGTTGATTCTTGTATTCTATTGAAAGATGTGAATAAGATTTTCTTCAATTTTTCCACAGTATCATATCCAAGTCTTTGTACCCATTATTAAGATCCTTTTAAGCCGATTAACTGTATCCTAAAATTCTTGGGTTGTGAAGGATTGAAGGCCCCGACACATAACCTCACACAAACCCATGTAACAAAGTAAATACATGATATATACCCAATTGCTCCAACTTACTAATGCTATGAAATTGTGGGCATAATTAAGCAAATATTGACCTTAAAAAAAACTAGGTTTCATGTTACAATTGAAGCTGCTAGATAGGCAATTCATGGACAGGTTTAGAGAACATAAGAGAGACCTCCATATAGCACTTTTCAACTTGGGAAAAACATATATATGATCAGGTCCCTAGAGAGGAAAATAATGCAATGGGTTCTACAAAAAGAAATTACACCAATTGAATATATTATGATCAAGTATCAAGGACAATTATGATACCTTAATCACTAGTATTAGAAATCATGGATAAGTGCAACAAGTGAACTTTATATAGAAGAAGACTGCATTAAGCTTTGCCATTGAGCCTAAAAACCCGAACTTAGATCCTTCTGGTATTAGGCATGCTAGCAAACCCAAACTTGGGCAGACAGGAGATATCTCCTCCAACTATACCCCATAAGTCCTTCTGGTATCATTATATCGCACTTTCCTCCCCTCATCAAAATTTCAGATACAATGAAATCACCTTGAAGATTCTACTTGAACTCCAACCTATCAAAAAAAAAAAAAATTCGACTTGAACTCCAGATTCAGGGTATGAATTTTACCCATAAAGTTCTTGAAAGAGTTCTTATGGCTGTTCGCCAAAAAATGAAAGTGGGCTAAAGGCACATATGTCTCACTGAGATAAAACAAACTGAACTTTCTTATTGCCTTGAAAGTACTTTAGTTTATTGGTGCTTCTGGAGGGATGTCCAACAGCTTTACATTAAAGGAGGTAATGGTAAGTCAGACTTTAGTTTTTCTCAAAAAGCCTTCTCTGATATGCTTTTGATGATATCTGACAGACAAGGTTCAAACTTCGAATTGTCAGGATTCAAAGATAATCTTCTTTGAGATCATCCAATACACCACAAGAAAGACATTTTTTTTTTGGAGTTTTCTATAGCTCCCATGTGCAACAGATCCATGCCTCTCATAAGCCACCACAATTTAGAAGGAAACTTGCTGCAATCTGCCATACCTGTAAGTTTTCGGTTCATCCCAAAACAACCCCAAACCCTCCCACACTTACTACACCAACACCCCCCCACCCCCCCCCCACCTATTAAAAAGGAGTTTCCATGTGCACCAATTGAAAGAAAAATGATAATTCATCTAGCTCTGTCAGAAATGTATGCCTAATACCGAACCTGTAATAGCAGCAGAATGATAATAACCAGCTGCAATATGTATGATCTTCTTAGGAAGTGCAGAAACTTCAAGAGGCTCCTGCAACAACACATTCAGGTAAAGAAAATTCTAAAGGAAATACATAGTGAAAGTAAATGGCTGTAAGGAAAAATCCAATCAGTTTCCCAGATTACACAATGATCAGCATAAGTTACCACGCTAAATGTGAGCAAAAGCTAACCAGACCTAGATAACTTAAAAGTGGGAACAAACACATATCTTTTTTGAGTTCATTCGATTAGAAAAGTTAGAATTTACCAGCTTAGTAGTGAAACACAATGTGTCTGCACACATAGAAAGAGAAGCAATAATACTTATATGCAGGTAAAAATACAAGAAAAAGCTACAGGTGGCAGCTGTGTCATGATAGGTTATAGCAGATTCTCTCAGACTACCATACTCAGTCACTCGCTGTGGCTTCAAAACCAATTTTCTTATAACAATAAGCCTAATATGGCAAAAAAAACCACTCTCAGATAGCTTACAATACACCTTTAACAACAATGTAACTAAATATCAGTCATCTCCAGTATTGGTATCCATAAATTTTCCAACAGAGATAATTAAATATCCACATATGATCAATAATATCAAAATATTTATCAATATTATGTTCATACTTGATACTACCAATGCACCAATAATATATCACTATCCTTCCTGACATATGAGACCATTATTGATATTTTTGCAAGTAAAATCCAAAGGATAAAAAATTCTGCCAATACTAAGAACAGTTTTTCGAATTGATATTGTCCAACACTCCTGTTAGGAAATGTGGCTGATTTCCTGATACTTGTTTCTATTTAAGTCTTATTGATTTAAATTAGAATCAATTAATGATTGTATGTATTTTAGAATGGGTCAATAATTTAAATAATTATAGGACAACTTTGTAAAACTTGTACAGTTTTTTTTTCTGTTTTACTCTAGGAGGGTAGGTGTGTATATTAAGCTCTTATATCCTAGTTGATCAATATATAAAATTATTCAATTCAATTCTTTCTACCTCCATGGTATCAGAGCTAGAAAGAATTTTCTGGTAACCAATTCTTGGCCTTTATTACCAATCAAGCTCTTCATTTCTTTTTGTACTTCATTGCCCATCCAATCCCTATTGCATCTTTGATCTCCATTGCTTGTTGGCAGTCTCGTTCCTTTCTTAATCATGTCGGAAGTCTTTGACAAATCAGGTATGGCAATTCCTAAGTGGAAGGAAGTTGTGTTTGAAGAAATGAGAGCCTTGCATAAGAATGGACTTGGGGAAGTGGTAGCTTATGGAAAAAAAACAAGGGGATGTAAATGGGTTTTCTCTATCAAATATAAAGTAGATGGATAGGTAGAAAGGCATAAGGTCAGGTTAACGGCAAAGGGTCACACTTAGACCCTTGGTATTGATCACTAAGAAAAAATTTCCCCAGTTGCCAAAATGAACTCGATCAGAATCTTGTTGTCCCTAAGTGTCAACCTAGACTAGACTCAACATCATTCTGATTTGAAAAATGCCTTTTTGCACGGAAACCTTGAACAAGAAGTTTATATGGATGCCCCACCAAGTTTTGAAAACTTGTTTAGTAAAAGGAGAGTTTGTAGACTAAAAAAGTCTTTATATGGTCTGAAATGATCTCCTAGAACTTGGTTTGAGAGATTCATTAATTCTTTGAGGAGATATGGTATTACTCAAAGCCAAGGAGATGGCACATTGTTTTTTAATCGATCCCCACTAATGAAACTTGTGTTTGTTATCTATGTAGATGATGTAATTATAACAAGTGATGATTTAAAGGAAATAAAACATTTCAAGACTCTCTTGGCCAAGGAATTTGAAATCAAGGACTTGGGAACTCTGAGATACGTTATGGCCATGGAAGTAGCTAGATCAAGATAAGGTATATATGTTTCCCAATAGAAGTATCTCTTGGATCTTTTACAAGAGACTGGTTGTAAACCAACAAAGACTCCAGTTGATCCTAACCATAAATTAAGGGCCAAGCGTGAAAGAATTCCAATTGATAAAAGGAAATGTCAACAATTGGTAGGAAGACTAATCAACTTGTCTCACACCAGACCAGATACAACATATGTTGTGAGCATTGTCAGCCAATTTATGCATTCACCATTGGAGAATCACATGGATACAATGCTAAGGATCTTGAGATATTAGAAAGCTACACAGAAAGAGAGTGATGTTTAAGAAGAATTATCACCTACTCATAAAGGCATATACAAATGCAAATTAGGCAAAGATTTATCAAGGATTGAAGGTCCACTATAGGTTATAGCACTTTTGTAGGTGGGAACCTTGTTACGTGGAGCAAGAAACAAGCCGTTGTAGATAGATCATGTATAGAGGCAAAATACAGAGCCATGGCTCATGAAGTTTTGTGGATAAAGACCTAAGAGCTAAGTTTTGAACCGAAAGAACCAATGAAGATCCACTGTAACAACAAAGTTGCAATCAACATTGCTCACAATCCAATTCAACATGATTGAACCAAACAGGTTGAAGTAGATAGACACTCTATAAAAGAAAAAATTGAAATTGGAGAGATCAGCACTCCTTTTGTTACTGCCAAATAGCAGTTGGTGGACATCTTCATAAAAGGACTTTCTAACACCATGTTTGACCTTATTGTGTGCAAGCTAGGCATGGATAACATCTATGCACCAGCTTGAGGGGAAGTGTTAGAAAATATAGCTGATTTTTTTATACTTATCTCTATTTTAAGTCTCGTCTTATTTCCTGATATTTGTCAGTATTTTAAGTCTTATTGATTTAAATTAGAATCAATTGATGATGATATATATTTTAGAATAGGTCAACAGTTTAGAGTAATTATAGGGATTGTCTTTGTAATACTTTCCTTGTATAGTTTATTTTTGTTTTACTCTAGAAGGGTATGTGTGTGTATGATGCTCTTGTAACCTTGTTGATCAATATTCAGAATTATTCAATTCTTTCCACCTTCAACTCCTATATAATATTAATAAAGGAAATAATATTTGAACATTATGTCAATGGAATGAAATGTCACATATAATAATACCACAACATTGATCCTGAATATTACTTGGATGGGTAAGTTGGATCATTAGTCATACATCCACCATAGCACTGATCCTGAATTGTAGAATACTAGCCCCAAGTACAAGCAACTCATACTGAGAATCTAACTTACCAAAACAATCAACCACATACTATAGATATTATAAAATTACCTCAAAAGAATCAAATAGATGAAAAGAAAGACAACTCTTTGAAATAATGAAAAAAAAAATGCACAATAACTGAAAATGAGTTTGATGGTGTCAATCAAGCAAGTCCTGACAGCCAAAAGAATAAACAGCTAGACAACAAGGCCAAGATATCGTACAGTTGTGTAATTTTTATCAACTGATACACCAAGCTGTCCAAAATCATTGAGACCAGCAGCATAAACACAACCACTTTCTGTCAATGGAAGAGGATAAGTTGTAAGCCTCTACCCAAAACAGGGTTTACAAGGTTCTCAATTCATCATCAATCAATAGAGAAATAATTTGATAGTCACCCAAAGCTAAATAATCAAGTTAAGAAAGAAAAACACCAAGACAAAGTCAAATTGAAACAAACTTTTCTACAAAGCATGCTCATCAGAAAGCAAAGCTTAATTCTAGATGATAAGCAAACATTATATAAGATTTAATTGACTATAAAAAATTACCAATAAACAAATTAGAACAGTGAATATACTGTACATATCAAATAATCAATTGTCTTCCAAATAAGTATAACCTTTCAACCAAAGAGGAGCAAGAACTATGCATCATAAAGTCGAATAGTTATCATAAGCTATAGCTCTCAAAATGAAAATACATGTTTTACATAAGTGAGAAGCTGGTTAGGTTAGATTAGATTGCTCTCCTGCTAGAGAATGCAATCCAGCGGATTGTAGTACAGATAATCCTAGTAAGCTTGAGTTCTTCGGTTCCTGATGAGGAAGGCAAGGCTTTAATAGGTTTGGTTACCAAGTGAGGTCATAAAGAAAAGATCTAATGCCCTAAAGCAATCTGATGGTGCTTCTGCACACCTTTGAGGTTTATGGGAACAAAACCTAGCTAGAGAGATTGTTTATTTATATGAATCTAGCTGGCAGTCTGTGATGCCCCACTCCAACCCTCATGATCAGAAAATTTGCATGCAGATTTTCAAGCCAGAATATCCTAGCAGGTATCAGGCACTCCCCACTCTAGTTCTTATTTAAGCGATGGAATTACTAGAACCCTCTCCACTAATCCCTGAATGCAAACAGTTCTCATAAACTATTGTGCACATACAGGGTCAGTGCCTCCAAAAAACCTGCATTTTGAGTGGTGTCTTGTGTTCTAAGGTCCTTGGAGAAAACTGTAAGTTGAGAGAGCTTTTATTTTTCTCAATCCCTTAGACCAGAAAACTATACAAGCGGATTTTCCAGCAAACATGGAGCATCATCATGAGGATATGTTAGTGGAAGTATCATTCCAGGAATACTCCAGTACCAATTTAAGCTTTTGAATGGCACCTATTTGGCCTTTGTTGCTTCTCACACATCTATCTCTAACTTTACAAAGATAAAGTTTGGCATCTAATATTGTGGATTGCAATGAATTATTTCTAGACAATTTCATTACCATGTTAACAATTCTAAAAATTGTCATCACCTTTAACTGACAAGCTCTCCAGATACCTACACATTCTTCACCATAAGAAACTATTTCATAGGAACACCTCACAGAATGATGCAAATCAAAACAATCCACTGGGGCAAACATGGATAAATAACTCCATTATTTCAAGTGCCCAAGCATAGGGAAGTTGCGGGGGAAAAATGGAGGTTAAGGTGAAAGAACATACCCATCAACAGATGAACATTCCAAACAATGCTGAAAACCATATGATGACATTTCTTACAAGACCTATCAGGACTTCAATGCACTTTAACAAAGTCAAGCTCCTTGTTTCTTTTGAATGCATCAGGAAAAAATAAAAAAAGTTGAAATTAAGAGCGAACCAATTTGATCTGATCAAAATTGATCAGAACAGGCCATTTGATGGTGACAATGAGAACTGACTTCTGTTTTTGAAAACAGAAAAAAGAAAATAAGATTTAAGGGGAAAAAAAGGTCTGGTAACAAGTTTCAAAAACTATTTCAGAAACATTTTCTGAAAACAGATCATCTTGAAAGAAAGAAAAAAAGAAGTGGGGTGGTTTACGGACATTACAGTACAGGTTTTCACATCTTAAAAAATGCAAGCACTTCAACAATTGCCTTGAAAACAAACAAATTTGTTATTTTCATTTTAGAAAATATGTGTTTTCACAAAAATCATTTCCATCTCCACTAACAAACAAGTTTGCTCTTCCTTGTTCTTCTTAGCAACCAAACAAATGGCAGGAAATTCAACCAAACCAACACATTTGCCTGAAATGATGAACCAAAAACAATGAATCAAACCCGAAATCCTGTTTAAAAAAAGGCTGAAGTTAAAAGCAAAACAACTAGGTCATATAAAAATTAATGATGTTCAAACATAATATACATTATGAGCCCAAATCCTAAAACTCTAGGAAAGTTGTTATTTATCTACCTGCAAATCCTCCTTCCATCTATTTGCTTGTGATCACAAACTTGTTATTTGTAAACCTGCTAGTCTGTCTCTCAACATACTCGAGCTTTTAGGAAAGTTAGTAACTCAATGAAATGGGTAGACTTCTGAAGATCACAAACTTATTATTCAAAGACCTTCCGCCAGCTCATGTTTCTCAGCAACCAAAAGGTAGCCAATTCAACCAACCAAATGCATTTATCAAGACTCTGAACCAGAAAGAAAGGAGCAAGCCCCAAAAGCCTATCAAAAGGGGACTCTGGGCTCTGCCACAAGCAACAGCCAACATAAACAAGGTTTTTGGTGACATGCAGAACCATTGTAACTCCAAGATTCCCGGTCCCAATTCATCAAAATCACTATTTCCCCATGGTGCTGCAACTCACTTTTGGGTTTGCTTGAAACAATGTTTTCAAAAAGCCATGCCTTAAAACTGACCCTTAACCCCAAAACTCAATCAAAGTTAATCATAAATCATCATGGAATAGATAGAATGATCATAAATTATTATAAAATTCACCCAAATTAATCACAAATTCGCTTAAAATAGACAAAATTATCAAGAATTACTATAAAATCGATCAAAATTAATCCTAAACCAACATGTAATAGACAGAATTAGAAAAAAAATTATTAAAAAATGTGGAAAATAAAAAGGACAAAACAGAATATTCAGAATTTCAAACTCCCTCCTTTCCCTCATTTTGCCAGGAACCAAAAAAATGGCACCCAATTCAACCAAACCCACACATGCATCTCAAAATCCTGAAACATAAACAAAAATCAAAACCCCCAAGAAACCTGTCAAAAAGAGGGTGTGGGCTCCGCCACATGCAATGGCAACAAGACTGTGGTGATCAAACGCAGAGCAAACAGCAGGCCTCCACTGTGACTCCAAGCTTCCCAGACCCAGTCTCCCAAAATCCCCATTTCCCCACAGCGCTGCAAACCGCTTTCTGGGTTCGCTCGAACTCAATCTTCTGCAAAACCCCAACCCTAGTTTGGATTGTAGAGCAGATTGTGAGACTCTCATGCAACTTCTCCACATTTTGGAATTTTGATCTTCAGATGGTGTGCATAGAGTATTGAATTTAGTTGATTTTCCTTTTTTTCCTGGGATTTTGATGGATTTAATTATTGGATTACTGAGATTATAGAGTAAGTGATGAGGTGAAAATTGAGGATTGGTGACTGGTTTCTTGGAGAGCAAGGCATTTTATCCAGGGAATTGTCCTGACAGTTGGAGGTAAATTTTGTGTCATAAATAAAGGAACAGATAAAGAAATTCTACTCAGGCATGTTTCTTTAAATGAAAAAAGATATGTATATATATATATATTTTCCCTTTTTTCCTTTTCGTTTTGGCTATGATTAAACCTTAAACAATTAATTCAATGTTTTTGTACGGATTCAATCCAAAGTTGAGATTAGCATGGGTTAAGGTTGTGTTCTTTTATATGAATTATTTTTCACCTATAGGTTACCAACAAAGTAGTCATTTTATTTTTATTTTTATTTTTATTTTTTTCCTTTTTGGGAGCCAAGGTCTTTCCATGACTACTCCATGAAATTTACTAGGATTTCCAAGAAACCTTCTTTTATATATATATATATTTGCAAAATTCAAAAGAAAATGCAAGAGTAATCTTTTGTTTATTTTTTATCAATTACAAAGTCTTTTTCTTTACTTTCAAATTATTTAAAAACTAATGTTATAAGAGAAAAAATATGTAAATATATAGGTTCTTAAAAAAAATTATATAATTTTTTTTCACTAAAATTATGGTGTTTGTTGGAATATTGTGAATTCACCCTAACAATTATGACTTAATGATAATATCTACAACACAATTTCAAATATTTTACCACTAAATTTTAGTAGTGTATTACAAAAGGATATAAAAAGACATACTTTTTGCCTATGCACCTTATTATTCTTTTAGAAGTATGAAAAACATATTACAAGTCATCTAACAAGAGAAAAGACAAATTTTAATCTTAATGGGTAGGAAGGAAACATAAAATTTGTATTAAATCTTTGTAAAAAAAATGTAATGTTCAAAAGTTAAAAAAATTCAAATCCTTAATATACTTAAGGCATATATTAAAAATATTATTGTTGTATTTACTATTTCAAATTACATATTAATTAATTGGTGGTTTTTTTAATTCAACATTTGTTTGAAAAAGTACATTACGCCTCTAAAAAAATTAAATCATATCACTAAATTTTGTTAGTCATGATCTAAGTGGCTCAAGATAAATCGACTAAGGCAAAATATTATTTAGATTAAAACAATAATAATTATCTATTTATATAACATACTTTTATTTAAATTTAGTTGTTTAGAGATGTTATGAGAGTATCAATGAGTAAAAAAAATAATTAATAGGGAGAAGGCTGGTTTTTAAAACAATAGAAAGAAGGAGCCACCAAATAATTTAAAAGCACCTTTGTTTATTTCTTATTATTCATACACTAACAACTTTATCTTTTACTTCATTCGTTTTAAGGTACAATGGCAGTGAGTTTACTTGAATAATTGATTTTCTACCATTATCGAAGGTTTTAAGATTTATTTTGAGTCATTTCTTTAGTAAAAAGAAAAAGTGAGAATTGAGTTGAATTTTTGTCATCTTGAAAAATTTCAAGATTATTAATGGGTAGAAAATATGAGAAAAAGGAAAGATACATTTGTTAAAGGTCAAAGGTGGTCTTTTTCTTGGTTTTTTCTTTTGTGCATATAATTTTATAGGGCTTGGTGAGAATGAATAATTATTATTCATACACTAGAAACTTTATCTTTTAATTTATCCCTTTTAAGGTACAATGGTAGTGAGTTCACTTGAATGATTAGTTTTCTACCATTATTAGAGGCTTAAGATTTATCTTGAGCTATTTTTTTTATTACAAAGAAAAAGTGAGAGTTAAGTTAAAATTTTGTCATCTTGAAAAATTCCAACATCATTAATAAGTAGAAAATGTGAGAAAGGAAAGATACATTTGTTAAAGGTCAAAGGTGACCTCTTTCTTGGCTTTTTATTTGGTGCATATTATTTTATGAGGCTTGATGAAAATAAATAATTACTATTTATACACTAGCAACTTTATCTTTTACTTTATTCATTTTAAGGTACAATGGTAGTGAATTCACTTGAATAATTGTTTTTCTATCATTATTTAAGGCTTAAGATTTATCTTGAGTCATTTCTTTAGAAAAAAGAAAAAGTGAGAGTTGAGTTGAATTTTTGTCATCTTGAAAAATTCCAACATTATTAATGGGTAGAAAATGTGAGAAGAAGAAAATATACATTTGTTAAAGGTTAAAGGTGACCTCTTTCTTGGCTTTTTTTTTTCGTGCATATTATTTTATGGGGCTTGATGAGAATAAATAATTACTATTCATGCACTAACTTCTTTATCTTTTACTTTATTCCTTTTAAGGTACAATGGTAGTGAGTTCACTTGAACAATTGGTTTTCTACCATTATTGAAGGTTTAAGATTTATCTAAAGCCATTTCTTTAGTAAAAAGAAAAAGTGATAGTTGAGTTGAATTTTTGTCATCATGAAAAATTTCAAGATCATTAATGGGTAAAAAAAAAAGTGAGAAGAAGGTAAGGTACATTTGTTAAAGGTCAAGGGTGACCTCTTTCTTGGTTTTTTCTTTCGTGCATATTATTTTATGGGGCTTTATGATAATAAATAATTATTATTCATATACTAGCAACTTTATCTTTTACTTTATTCATTTTTAGCTACAATGGCAGTGAATTCACTTGAATATTTGGTTTTCTACCATTATTGAAGGTTTAAGATTTATCTTGAATATTTTCTTTAGTAAAAAGAAAAAGTGAGAGTTGAGTTGAATTTTTGTCATCTTGAAAAATTTCAAAATCATTAATGGGTAGAAAATGTTGGAAAAATGAAAGATACATTTGTTAAAGGTGAAATGTGATCTTTTTTGGCTTTTGGTTTCGTGCATATTATTTTATGGGGCTTGGTGAGAATAAATAGTTACTATTCATACACTAGCAACTTTATCTTTTATTTTATTCATTTTAAGCTATAATGGTAGTGAGTTCAGTTGAATAATTAATTTTATATCATTATTGAAGACTTAAGATTTATCTTGAGTCATTTCTTTAGTAAAAAGAAAAAGTGAGAATTGAGTTGAATTTTTGTCATCTTAAAAAATTTTAAGATCATTAATGGGTAGAAAATGTGAGAAGAATGAAATATACATTTTTTAAATGTAAAAGGTGACCTATTTTTTGCTTTTTTTTTTCTTCCATATTATTTTATGGGGCTTGGTGAGAATAAATAATTAGTATTCATACACCATCAACTTTATTTTTTACTTTATTCTTTTTAAGGTTCAATGGTAGTGAGTTCATTTGAATAATTGGTTTTCTACCATTATTGAAGACTTAAGATTTATTTTGAGTCATTTCTTTAGTAAAAAAAAAAAGCGAGAGTTAGGTTGCATTTTTATCATCTTAAAAAATTTCAAGATCATTAATGGGTAGAAAATGTGAAAAGAAAGAAAGATATATTTGTTAAAGATCAAAAGTGGCCCATTTCTTCATTTTTTCTTTTGTGTATATTATTTTATGGAGTTTGGTGAGAATCATTATTTATTTTGAGTTACATTTTTTCCAATGAGTTTAATATTTAATAAGAGATTTTTTTTCATGATATTATTATATTTTGTTGATGTGATACAAATTTCTACTTATATTAATATCATTATATCTAAAATTATTTTAAATATAAATATAAATAAGATGATAATTTGATCACTCATTTCCTAATGTGGTAAGATGAAGACACTAATATTATAATACTCATCATAAGAAAAGTTAAAAATAAAATAAAATTTGAAAAAAAGAATAGTCAATTTCATATCTCCACCTTCCAATAAATTAAGATAAAGATGTGTGCATATGTCATAAACAAATGGAGAGAGTATTCACTTATTGATATTTATTACTTATAAAGTCTCTTTTTTATTCTTAAATTACTTAAAACTAAATATCATAAATGAAATTTATAAAAATGGGGCCTATAGAGATGAGATGAACTTGACAATTATTAAAAAATGAAAAAGAAGTCTTTTTTTCCTTATTAATTTTCATCATTCTACCACTATTACAAGAATAAGATTAAAGAAAAAGTGTAATTATGTCTTTTTTAATATTGCGAAATTTTACAACTCTCAATTTATTAGTAGAGTGAAGTCTTTCAAAGTAATGTGTGATTTACCTCTTTTAATCTATAAATTATTAAAAATTAATATCATAGAAGAATTCATGAAGTTATATAAAATTAATTAGAGAATCTATATTTTAATCTATCAAATCACTTTACACTTCCATCTTATTTCCATAACCACTTTAAAACATTAATCCTATTAATACAATTCTTAAAAAAAATTTCAATATAAGTAAAATATTATTCTTATTATTCTTTTCAACACCTACCTTATTCTTCCTTCTTCTCTCAATTTTTTCTTTTTAAAAAATAAACTTTAAGGAAAATCCTTCATTTGAAGCATTTTTGTTCACAAAAAAATATTTGATATTAATTCAAAGTTAATTCCAATATTTTCTTTATAAATATTTTTTAATCAACATACTAATATTATATTGAGTTAATTTTATTCCATCTTGACCGTTAGGTTTCAATTTTCATCAATTAGTATCCTTATAAATTTGTTTCATTCATAAAATTTATTTTTTAGAGAGATTTTAGGTAGGTGTGTTTAATAATTATTTAAAAATTAAATTTTATCCTCTAAAAATAAATTTTATATATGAAATACAAATAAGGGTACTAACTGACGAAATTTGAAACCAATGGTGACTTAGTGTATTTAAGTTAATGCCAAGGGGGTGTGAATGAAATTAACCTTATTATATTTGTAATTTATGAATATATTTTGGGGATTATAATTTGTGTAACATTTGTTGTAAGAATAGTTAAAAAAATATAACTAGAAATACTTTAGAAGTATATTAGAAGTGCAGAATTTTGAAAAAGTGAAAGAGAAATGAAAAAAAGAAACAATTTCATGGTGTCAAGTCTTGCACCGTGAAAGAATGTCATGAAGTATATAGTAGTTTTAGATAACTCTAACATTAAACATATTTTGATTATTTCATTAATCATTTTTATCTAGAAAAAGAAATTAATAAAGGTAAATGTGCAGAGATATTTTGTGGATATAAATATGAATACTCAATTAATTATTATTTGGAATAAATATTTTAAAATTTTGGAAATGAGAGGTAGTAGTTTAAAGTGAACAATCAAATACCATTCAATTTTTTTTTGTGTTCGTTTGTGCAACGGGCATGTTGTCCTTTTATATCAATTATTTTTTATCTATGGGTTGATTTTAGTACAAATGAAGCTCACATGTCCTTTTGTATAAATTATTTTTCACCTATAAACATCTTTTTATATTAATTATTTTTTATCTATGGGTTGACTTTAGTACCAATGAATGGTTTGAAATGTCGTATTTCCGATTTTTTGGGGCTCAAGCCTGGTTTCCACTCGGGCCAAGTTTACACTTATAAACATATGTTGATAATAAATATGTTAAAGTTCACTATTAAAACATTAATTAATTAATTTTAATTATTTTACTTTATTTATTTATTTAATTAATAAATGAATAAAAACCATCATTATAATTTTTTTAACAAATATTTTTTAATATTGTTTATATGAAAATTAAATATAAAAATATAAATATTAAAAAAATCATATATGCATCATCATTTATTTTATATTATTAAATGCATTTGAATTAAATAAATTTTAATTTTAATATTAAATGTATCATCATTTATCTCATTAATTCTATTTTAAAAAATTATTCTCACTTCACTTTTAAATTTTTTATATTTATCCTTTTAATTTTATTTTGAATTTTTTATTTATTAAAAATATAAATTTATTCAAAAGATACTAAAATAAAAAAAATAATAATAATGAATTTTTAATATTTTATAAATTAAAATTAATTTGATTAGATAAATAATAAATTATTAATATCGATTTATCCTTAATTATTGATATTTTTCTCTATCTATGTCAATTACACTTAGAAAATAACTTTAACATGTGTACTTTTATTTATTTTATCATTTTTTGGAAATTTTCTAAATATTTCCATGAATTTTGAATAATTATACTTTTGTCAAAATATCCACAGATATTTCTATGATATTTCCGATATATCCATAAAATCCAAATATCAATATATCCGTATTTACCGATATTTCAAACTATGTCTATAGGTTACCAACAAACTATTATTTTTATTTTTTATTTTTATTTCATTTTTAGGATTCAAGGTCTTTTCATTATGGTTTGATGAAAATTGACTAGGGTTTCCAAAAAACCTTCTAATACATATGTTCCTAAAATTCAAAAGAAAATATAGAAAGTAATATTTTATTTATTGATTTTATTATTTACAAAGTCTTTGTTTTTACTTTCAAATTATTTAAAAACCAAGGTTATAAGAGAAATATGATGTAGATAGGTTCTTAAAAAAATTATTTTTAACACCATTACAAGATTAAAATTAACGAGAGTATCAATGCCTCATTTACTATAATTATGAAATTCAAAATCCCTATGTTGTACATGGAGGTATTCCTTGATAAGAACTATTGACACTATTTTTTTTTTCTTTTAAACCACATTTACATTAGTTTTGTTTATTTGATTATTATTCTTATCATTATTAATATTAAGTTTATACTATTATTCTTACTTTATTTGATAAATGCTAACTCTAAGAAAATTAAGTAATCTTTAACTAATTACTTGATGAATGATATTTTTTAAAAACAAGAAGAATATTATGGCTGAAATTAATGATAATATATACAACTCAACTTCAAGTATAAGATTTTTTTTTAACACTAAATTTTAGTGGTGTATTACAAAACGATCTACAAAGACATAATTTTTACACATGCACCTCATTATTTTTTTGAAAGTATAAAAAAAAATATTGCAAGTCATGTAACTAAAGAAAAAGAAAATTTTAAAATACTTTTACATTTTATAATATTGTTTTTATAATATTGTTTTATAATATTGTTTTTATACTTCATTATCTCTCTCTTTTTTGTTTTTTTTTTTGTTGGACCAAATTCTCATGTAAAAGGTTCACATTTTCTACGAGATGCTTTTACATTTTCTATAAAAGTATGCAATGGATTTCAAAAATTTATTTTGATAGAAAAAAGGTTTTCCAAGGCATATTAAAAAAATTGTTGTCATGTTTAATATTTCAAATTACATATTAATTAATTTGTGATTTTTAATTGAACATTTATTGGAAAAAGTTAATTATATGCCTTTAAAAAAATTATTTTATATCACTAAAAATATTATAATTATTATTATTTATTTTGAGTTATATTTTAGAGTTTGTCATGGTATCACTATTTTCTTGTTTATATGATACAAATTTTTATCCATATGATATGATTTTATCATAAATTATTTAGAGTATAAATATACATAAAGTTCTAATACTATAGGAAATGTTAAACTAAATATAGGCGCATATGCCAAAAATAAAATTTGGAAAATATAATAGTAAGATCTAGCATGATTTACACATACATCTTCTAGTATTTTAAACTGAAGATAGGTACATAAACCAAAAATAAGGTTTGAAAAGGGAATATAGTACAATTTAATAGTCCATCTTTCAATAAATTAAACTCAAAATAGGCACATATTCTAAAAATAAATTTTAAAAAAAAATGGTTCAAACTGATTTTCTCTACATGTCTATCTTCTAATAAATTAAAATGGAAATGGGTGAAGATGCCATAAAACAAATGTCAATTTCCATTGACTTACATTAAATTCATTTATATATTTTTATCGAAAAGCATCATTTGAATCTTTCTTGCAACAATATATTTTAAGAAAATTAGGCAATTATACTTTTTTTTTATTATTATTAGTTATAAAATTTGAAATCTTTTCATTGTTATTTATTAAGGCTTTACTAACAAAATTATTTTTTGTTGGATAATTGTTCTTTAAATTATTTTTTTATAAGAGAAAACTATTTTCTAAATAAAAAACATGTTAAACAAATTTTGATAAAAAACATTTTTTTTTTCAAAATTTATTCTAAATTCATGTTATTTTTAAAAATAATTTTGACATTTTAATTGTTTATGTATAGTTTTTTCAACAAAAAATGAAAAGTTGGAGAATACTCCAAAATAAATTTCATTATACATAATAATTGAAAAAACTATTTTTTATATTTAAGTTTTCAAATATAATTTTGCACTTGAAAATATTTGAGAATGTTCTTAATTTTTTTTTAAAAAAAAACTGCTTTCGAAAACTTTGCTAAATGACCAAAATATCCTAAACAAGAAAGATAAAAGAATGCATAAAAAAAATCAAAATGATTTTTTTATTTATTATATTAAAGTAATATTAATGATTTATTACAAAGTTAAAATGTTTTATTCAATCAAAATTCATTCTTCTAGTTTTCAAAGTAGAAGTTATTTATCAAGTTCTTATGTATGAAACTATTATTTGAAAAAATAATGCAGGAGTTCTTTTTGAGAAAAAAAGTAGAAAGTTAAGTGGTTTCTTATTGTCTTTCAAAAGAATTTTAGTGTTGATTGTAGAAAGAATACATAAATTTGCATAATGGAAAGTTAAAGACACATTCCTTATTTTGCATTTGTGACGAAGATCTTTTCTTTAGTTGTTTTGTATATATTTAACACTTTTCTTTGAGATGGCAGTTGCATGAGAATTTTCCCAAGTATAAATGTTATTTTGAATAATTTCTAAATTAGGTGTGTAAATGATATGACAAAATATCTAGTAACTTATGGTTACTCATGAATGTTGTGATTTGGTATAATTTTATGATCTTATCACTAGGAAATTTTGTTTATAGATATAAATAAAATGGTAACTTTTATTACTAGAATAGGTTGGGAAGGAAGCAAATAAATCAATAGGCAAAACAAGAACAAGAGAAATAAAAAAAAATGATAAAAAAAAAAAATTTGAAGGGAATTCAAAGTCATGAATTGATACTATAATTTAAAGTGATTATAATTTAGGGTGCATAGGTAGGAAATTTCTTTAAAAATGAATTATTCTTAAAAAGATTATACAAAATTATCATTTGCAAATATATATATATATATATATTCATATTCTTTGTTTTTAAATACTTATTTTTTTAAATATAATACAACATTAAAACTAAAGAGATAACCTATTATTAGTAATACATAGAAGGTTACAAATTATGTCAACCATTTGTGCAAAAAGGATGATAGTACAAAAGAGAAATTGGTCACAATTACAAGAGTTCATAGAACATATTAGTAATATGACTTTTTTTTTTTTTTAAAGTATTGCTAGTTTCAAACCAAATTCAAAAGGTTGATGCTTAGTTGAAGTAGAGGAAAGTGCTAAGGTGGAGGAGGCCATGAAATGTTAGAAAAAATGTATAGGAAGAAGAAAAAGGAAAGGAATTTTTTTAAAAAAAGAAAATGCAAATAATAGAAAAGGAAAATAGTGAGAAGGGTGAAAATGTGAAAAAAAAAAAAAAAAAAAAAAAAAAAAGGCAAAATGAATTTTCCACAAAAAAAAAAAAAAAAAAAAAACCCTATTGATCCCCTATTTCCTCTTGCCTTTGAACCCAAAAAAGAAAGAATTGAACAATCATCCAAGTATTTAAGTAAATGTGAATATTTATTTTCCCAATACGATAAAGCAACTACCCTTTTTTGATGTATACAATAAAAAGAGGTGTTAATATGCATAAAAGAACAATTATGATAGTGCAAATAAGTATCATGATTCAATGAAAAACTCTCAAGCAACAATATATTCATTCATTAAAAATGACTATGTAAGCAAGTCTTTCTTGGACTTCGATGAATGTGTGAACTTAATCCCATACTCCTTCTATGAAAAACTAGGCTTATGAGAGCTTAAACCAACTACTACTACTCTATTTTTAGCTTACAAGGTAGTGAAAATTCCAAGGGGAATAGTAGAGGATGTGTTAATTCATATGGATAAGTTCTTTTATCATGGAAATTTCATCGCACTTGATCTTGAATACGAAGATGAATCTAATCTTCTTCCTATCATCATTAGCAACCATTTTTTGTCTCTTTCAATGCACTTATAAATTGTAGAAACCAATCTATTTGTACATCTGACAATTGGGGAATGACTTTTAATCTAAACATTTTCAGTATTTTCAAAAACCCAAATGATCAAGATAAGGTATGATTGACTTGTATGATTGATTCATTAGTGAAAGAGTCTGCAGATATCTTTATATTGATAGATATTGTTGGGGAGAAGAACATAACAATGAATTTGAACTAATTAAGAGTTGTAATTGTTGTAGAGATGAAGTTGTTAACATAAAGTGTTGAGCAAAAAAGACATAAAATTGGTAGATCTAAAAAAAATAGAACCTATTTTTTTTAGTTTAATTTCTCGACTCATGTTGAGGTAAGGATGGCAAAGGTAAGGTGACTTCAACTAAACATGAAATAAAAAGGTATTAGTTTAACATAACTAGAAGATAGAGGTGGTAGAGAGAAGAGAGAGTTGAGTCATACGCCAAATAAGAGGCATTTGATTTAGCACAAATAGGTTTGAGTCATAGTTTGGTTAACCCATTTTAGAATATTTAAATAATGAGTCAAGTTTTGGTCAACCCATGTACTACCTACCTATATTAATTCATAACAAACCCTAATTTAGATATATAAATACTTTACTTTTACTTTGAACCCTAGTTTTTCTTCCTTAGCCACCCTCTTAGAAATAGCATCCCATAGTTTCTCATCCTCTCAACTCAACCACCATCCCACATGAGATTTCTTTTCATTGAATAAGTATGGTTCAAACTCCTAACAAATCATTGAAGTTACGATCCTTACTTTTATGGTTAGGAATAAAGGTTTGTTTATTTCTTTATTCATATTTTCTTCATTTTTCTTCTTTAAACGCACGCGATTTGAGGGGTTTTAGTATTTTCTCTTCTTCTTGCTAGAATTTGTGAGAAGATTTGGGTTTAAAAATTTTTCTTGGTAGACTTGGGTATAATTGCCAAAGGTTGTAATTTTTTTTATATGCTTCTTCCTAATGCACCATCTTAGAGTAGCTAAGTCTTTCAACCTTAAGATTTTGAAGGATTCTAGGTAGTAATCTTGTTAAAGTTCTTATTTCTTTCGATTTTTATCATTGATCAAATTTATAGAAATTCGATTACTTTTGGTTGAGGTTATTTTTGCTTTATAAATCAATTTATGTTGAGATTAACATGTCCTTGCTCATTTATGATTTATGGATTTGAGATTTCTATGGATTATCTTTAATTATGTGTTTGTTTAAATCAATATCAATAAGAAATTAAACTTTCAATTGGATTCATATATGTAATAGGGATAAATACAATTTTGTGATACAGTTTTGCACTCACTAATCCCAAAAGAGATTAGACCTAAAATATTTTATGGTCTATTTAGTTCTTCAAAGAAGGTAAGCTGAGAAAAAAAATGAACATAATATATTTTCTTGTTCGCAAGCCATGAAAAATAAAATATAAGATTAAAAACTTTTAATATCCATTTTTATTTCAACTATTTTATCAAAAGGGAAGAGTAGTGCCAAAAGAATAAAGAATATCCTATGGAATTTTTAATTTCAAAATACTTAGCTTACATTTTTTTTTCAATCTTATAAAAGAGAAATGAAGGTACACAATGGATTTAATTGTAATGCATTGTTTAGTGTGAATGTGAAACACTAGGTTCATGATAATAAATTAAAATTGAGAAAATATTTAAACTTACAATTTATAAGAAAATTATCTAAAAACTCATGCCCTCCATTTGTTAGGTTGTCCTAGAATTTTAAGGTTGTTAATAATTTTATGAGGAAAATGACAATGTAAACACAATAAAAATAATAATTTATCTAGAAACGAAACTTAGTTTTTTTTATCAATATGTAGAATCTTTTAAAAACATAATTGGAAAGTTAAATTTTAGATTTAATGTATGTGGTGAAGAGAAACCCTGAGAAACAATGATTCCCTTATTGGATATGCAAAAAATTGCACATGTAGTTTGTCTCGAAGATTTAAAAACTTGAAGATTTGAGCCTCTAATGTGGCTTCTTCTTTGGAAATTTATTTTGTATATCCCTTTCCCTTATTTTTTTGAGCTTGGTATGACAAATTTTAATTGCTATGAGCTTTTTGATAATTAACTTTAGGTGATAAGGTAAATGTTAAGTACCAAGTTATTGTCTTTTAATCATCTAAACTATTATCCCTTAACTTCTAAAGATAACTACCAAAATTTCTTCCTCTGAAAATGAATATAATAAAATATGAAAAATATTTTTCATCATTATATAGGGGTTGCTTTTGATAAATGATAATACTATATGTGTTGAAAAAAAAATTATGCCTAATATGTTTTATGAAGGTAAAATAAATTATATGTCTAGAAGGTAAAAACAAATTAGACAAAGATTATTTTCTACATATCAGATGAAATGTTCCGCTATGAATATTTAAATTGGTCATAGTAATATAATTAGAAATTACATCATTAATTGTGGTTTGAAATTAATTATTATCTCTAAAATTCTCTCATAAACTAAGCGAAGGTCATGATGATTTTGCATAGATGAGAACCATTAAATTATGTTTAAGCAAAAATAAATTACATATTCCTTGGTCAATTTGAAATATTCTAAAATCTAATTACAAATGCATCAATATAATAACGCTAGGTATCATCATAGTTTGGGACCTTCTAAAAAAAATTTAGATCATTTATACCTTGTCAGTATAGAAGATCGTATTTCATCACAATCCAACAATTAATCTTATAATGAAAAACATATTAGCACACAAATTTAAATAAAAAGGTGATGCTTAATCTTGTAATGATGCCATATCAAATAACACCTTTAGAATGTTCTATCAATCAATTGCTTAATAGTTGATTTGTTAATACAAGCATTTGATAAAAATTGATTAATTTATTAGGAATTTGACAACTTCCATGGGACCATAATTTAAGAAAGTGATAATTTCTTTTTTATTGTCTCAAGAGGAGATTAGTTTGGGGAATTAATAGTCTCATTGCTAAAAAGAAATTTAATCACATTTAGTGTAAAATTTGACTAAAAATAAGAGAATTGAATGTTGATTTTTCTAACAATTATGAAATCATGGACATAAATATGAACATAAATTAACCATGTCTAAGTGATTAAGACTAAAAATTGTTGCATTAGTTTTTGGATCTAATGAACTCTTAAAAGATAACGAAGGGAATTAACAAAGTGAATTAAGTATAAGGTAATTGCATCAAGCCAAAGAGTGATTCTTTTAGGCAATACATTTTATGTGGATATCTTGCATCAACAAATATATGGAGTTGCTTCACATACATCAATTATAAGACAACAACCTCAAATGCAAGAAATGATGTAGTTTCTCCATGTACATTTCTTAGGGGATGCCATTTTAGAAAACATTGGTAATGTGAAGTTAAGAGTAGGGGCCATCCAAGACCATTTGCTAGAGAGAGAGAGAGAGAGAGAGAGTAGTATGAATAATTACTTGTTTGACTCTAAGTAAAGTCTTGTTATAGTTCAAGCTCTCTTGTTGATTGAAACATTTGAGTCACTAAACAAGTCATGTATGGATTAAGTGTGCCACCCATCTTCAATCATAAACAAAGTTACATCCAACTATGATGGTATTTTTGTTATGTCATACTCTCATGCACATCTTCTAACCTCATCTTGTTTTCTAAATCTTATTTATTTGTTTTGTCTAAATGTTTATTTATTTTTATTTTTTTACATTGCCCACTATGGATACAATTTAAATGCATGAATTGATTAGATAGAATAATTATATAGAAATATCAATATTTGATTGATTTAGGTATGTGCAATTATCATTAAAGTTTTATTTTAATCAATTGTTAAATTAAATGAGAATAGACTAATATAGAAGTTAGTTCCATAGAAAATCTTTTTTTATGTAGTTACATATGGTAAATAAATACCATAAGAATTCTTATTTAAATTAAGACTCTTAATATTTAATATTAGAATTGATTTACGAGAAATTATGATAGATAGAGATGATTATGTCAATTTGTATCAATTGTTTGAATAAGTTATTTTTAATTTTTTTATTTCAATAAAAATATATTCAATTTGTATAATATTAATTTAATTCAATTTAAGTCTTATAAAAGTAAAAATAATTTTTTAAATACAAATAAATAGTTTTCACTAAAATCGAAATTATAATATAATAAAATCATAGATGATATTTTTTTTTATAAAAATTATACTATTTTGTTAAATGTTACAAAAATATGGATATCAACATATTCATAAAGGCATAATTGATTTTTTTAATGAGAAAACTTATAAAAATATAGTTATGTATAGAAAAGAGATAATAAAGTTATTATGGATCAATTTTTATAAACAACTTTTAAGCATTAATCGTATCAATAAAGCTGTTCTATATAAAAATATATAATAGGAATGACCCTAATGAACCTATTTTAGTATTTTCTAAAAACAATGGTATTTGATAAAAAAAATTTAAAAACTCTTAAAAAAAAAAAAAAAATTGAGGGGAACACCATTATTCATTGGCTTCTGAAGCATCAGAAAACCCTTCAAGCTTGACAGCAGGTGCACCATTGTTGAATGGGGGTCCGTACCATAGAGAGAACCCTTCTGGTGCTCGAACTAAAACCTCCAAAGATAGCACAGAATCCACGAAGCTGACATGAGAATCAATGTGAGGGCAAACTTCCCTTTATCAGTAGAAAGTCTGATCAGGAGTCTGCCTCGATATCGCGATGAAAGATCTTAAGGCAACAATCCTCGTGCAAGTGTGCAAGTCCTTTTGCAGATTGAATGGTACAACTCGGACAGGAAATCTCTAGGGAGGTCATTTCCTCCATCAATGTGCCATAAACGGCTGAAGGATAGTAAGATTTCATAGTTTCTGTATGTCCAGCTGGACCTTCAACCCAAAAATGGTCAAAGTCCCTAACTCCAGTCATTATTTAAAGCCAAGAAATGAGTGGCCCGATTTTGGGAGGGAACCGAAAGATCATCCACTTGGTTACCAGTGGAATGAATGCTAACATATTCTTGCCCCATTTTCCCCAAAAGAAAATTCTGACTTTGAAAAATGATGGGCTTCAGTGTTCTGTAGCTTCAAACTAGTATCAATAACTCTCCCTTGCAAGCAGGTTACAAGCTTGGTATATTGGAATCAGTAGGCCCAGTAGAGAGAGTCAACTCCATGTCAGTCGCTTTGATTGAAGGTTCTGTCATTGCTGCTGTCCAAATATAGACTCTGTACAGTGGCTCATAGTCCCAACTTGATTCATTTAGTCCATCTTA
This sequence comes from Vitis riparia, assembly GCF_004353265.1. NCBI lineage: Eukaryota > Viridiplantae > Streptophyta > Magnoliopsida > Vitales > Vitaceae > Vitis > Vitis riparia. Next base: position 1,517,937 of record NC_048437.1, on the reverse strand, counting down.
CATTCCATTAATTTCACAATTATTGGCTTGAACACCTCCTCTGTGAATTGCACCAGCATGAAAGACCACATTGCAGACTTCAAAGCGAATACCCCTCACATGGCTTTCAGCCAATGCACCTTCCTTTGATGCTCACTGAGGCCCAGCACAACAGAATCCTTGATTTCATTAAGATATTAAACTCCCTTACGCATATCAACCACCATGTTAGGGTCAGTGGTCTCAGGTCCAAAACATCAGATTTGATTGATAAAATCCTTGTCCCAACCAAGCTTCTCAGAAAAAGATCTTGAAACAAGCACTGAGATCATCCCTTGGACCAATGCGGCCATCATCAATGGCCTCTGCAAGATTTTTCCCTGAACGGTCTCTATACAGAGATGGTTGTTTGTTCGGGGACTCACTCTTCACAGATCTGCAAGACTTCTCAAGGACAGCCTCAAGGAAGGACACAACAGGGTCAGACTTTACAATCACAATACCATCCAAAGGATCTTCAATCACCTTCGACACCCATGAACTAAGATCTTCCTTCAGCAATACCCACAGCTCATTCTGAGCATCCACACAAACCAGATAGCTACTACAACCCTTTACACCCACAAACCAAAGTTTTGTGTCTGCAGTGCCCAGCTCCCTCAGGTAGGGATGTGCAAACTGATGTGTAACAAGGCAGGATACCAAAAACAGGAGAATAACAAAAAAACAGAGCACAAACGAACGAAGCAAATATAAAGCAACCAAAGCCACGTTTCATGTTTCAATCAACGGGCTTAGATGTGGGTGAGTGAAACCAAACGGATATTAAATGGAAATCAAAACATGGTTGCAGACATCTCATGGGGAAACTGAAACAGGGCCAAACTAATCTTCAAACAGAAACCAATAAAAAGAGGGATATGAACATGCTATAACACAACCAAACAAACCTAGAGATCAGCTGAAACAAACATGTAGCCTTATGTCTACTCCCAATCAACAAACAGCACCCAAGAATCTGCAGAAAAAGAGAAGAAAAGCATACCGGTTGAAACGAATGGGAAATCCACAATAACCATACCTGAAAGTGCTCCTCTCCAGCAAGGTGCGCTGGGCTTCTAGCCGTTCTTTCTCGAAAAGTTCCCCGGAAATCACGAACTGTTGTCCTCTGGTTCTCCCCTCCCTCTGCTCCTTTTACTCTGGTTTTTCCTCTCCTCTACAGCCCTCCAAAAACGGCCACCACAAATGAATATCCTTCTCAGCTCGGGTGATTCATAGAAACAATGGTGATTCATCTCCCCTCTCCTCGACAAAATCAACAAAACCAGTGAGAGCCAGCTAAACCATCCTCCTCTGCTCTTCTCCTCTTCTTCCTCTCTCTCTCCTTTCTTCTCGCTCACCGCTTTTCTTGCCGCCTACTCCAAAGAAAATCCTCATTATAACCAACCAAAAAGCAGCCTCTCCTCTGCCGCACTGCCCTCTAAAATAGTCACTTCGCAGGAGAGAGTATCTCCTTGCTAGGTGTCCTCTGCTGACGTCCCCTCAGAAAGTCCCTACTCCACTCTAAAAAGTGGTCTCTCTAACCTGTTAGAGAATATCTTATGCCACGTGTCACCCTCTAACAACCAAGCTTAGTTGTTAGGCTAAAATTGGTGGTAATGTTTATTACTTCGATTTTATTATTTTTTTAATTAATAATAATAATAGCAATAAACCACTCTGTTTTCTCATATTCCTTGTTTATTAAATTCTACTCATCCTTCTTCTGCTTTTAAACGTACAAGTTAATCATAATCCCAAACAGGGCTAATATTCAACAGCACAGAAAATACAACTACTATTTCTAATCTGAACGTCAAAGTCAAACGCAACTCAGAGCGACCCATTTGTTCCACATAAAAACAATAACTTCCGAGATTACTCCAAGCAGTTATATACACAACCTCATGCCCAAGTTGAAGTTTTTAAAAAAAATTGAAGAGACAAAAGTAAAGTTGGCTCAACAATATTGTCTTCCTTTCCCACACAATGGTAGCTAAAAAGCTTCAATTCTTAGGTAACTCACTGTTATATTTACAATTTGCATGGGTGGAAATAACTAGTGTACAGCTAAGAAAATATTCCTCTTCTGATGCTAACTTCTCCAAACTGGTGCTCTTAAAGGTCTTAAATTATGACTCTATGCTATAGCTTGGGTGTAGATCTGTTCAAGAAACTACACAAGTGAATTCTAGCAGAAGGTTTGGGAAATGGCTTACTTCTCGCGCTTTACTTCTCTCAATGGTCAGTTGTGTCGCGCATAAGGTAGCTCAGCAGAAGGCCTTGGGACTGTTGTCATTGAACCCTGTAGCCCATGGGAAAGTAGCATGGTCTGCAGAGGAGCAGATGCCGGTTGTTGAAGAGGAACATCAAGGAGTTGAGGCAAACCAAGAGCAGCCTGAAGCACTTGATAAGCAAAGGGTATAGCAAAAGGCCCAGCTGCAGTGCTTGTAGCTGCACCAGGAGCATGCTGCTGTCCTCCCCAGCCATGCATTGGCCCCATGGAAGGCATTGGAGGCATCACATTCAAACTCTGTGACCCTGCAAAACATACTGGGTTCTGCAGAGGACTGAAGGGAAGTTGAGGTGGACCCGGAGCAAACTGATGAGCTTGATAAACCAAATGTTGTGTAGAAGGCCAAGCTACATTGCTTGCAAGCTCAACAGAATCATGCTTCTGTCCTGCCCAACCATCCATTAATCGTGGCTTCTTCGTCTGAATAAAGTCATCTTGGGTCAGGGCACTCGCTGCATTTTCATCAAGACTTTTACCTCCATCCTCTGGAACAGGTAATTGACCTGGACCAGACAGAGGTTTAGGTACATGGTCTTGACCAAACAAACGCCGCCTTAACTTGGGTCCTTCCATCCGGCCATTCATGAAAACTGAAATCCAATGAAGAGAATGATGGATGCACTTGTAGATCTTAGTCACTTGTTTCGTTGCAACAGCCCTTGCAACATTCTGGGACCGGTCAGTGAAATCCTCAACCTGTAAGAAACAAACTGAAAATATCAGCATGTCCATAGGAATATGGAGAACTCCAATATTGTAAAGAAGAAGAGCATTACATTAATACAACCAACACCAGAATCCCATGTTTTATATATCCAAGATCCATCATATATACTGGCACAGAGACCTTTGGACCAAAGTGTTTCAATTGATTGAAGCTGCAGCAGCAAGAAGAACCATCAAAAGGCATCACATTTCACAATATAACATGTAATGACTCTTATCATATAAATGACAGCAGTGGCTTCAATTTTTTCAGATGGCAATTGGCAGATCTAAAGGATTTTGGAACTTTGTTCTAAGTAGAAGCTACAGGTGTTACCTTGAGTAATAATGTAACAAAGAGCTCAGCAAGTGATTCTTTATTCACTTCCCCATAACCCAAGAAATTACTGACTTTCTTTGTAACAGTTTCCATATCAGATCCATCTGAAATTCCAAGGCCAGATAAAAGATCAAAGTGGAGTACTATTATTACTAGATAGCAACTTCAGGACCAATACTAAGAGAGTGTTTGGTAAATTAACTTAATGACTTAATAACTTGATTTAAGTCATTATATAGACTAAACATATTTGGTAAAATGACTTAATATTACAACTTAAAGTTATTTTTAACTTTTAGGTATTAAAAGGGTATTCATTTTTTTAGCTTTTTGTTGAAAGCAATTTGCTTTCAAACTTTTAAGTCGTTTGTTTTTCTATTTTTTTCATGACTTATTATAAATTTCTTGCTGAATAAAAAAAGTCAAAATATTTTACTTTTTCTAAATGAAAAAAGTAATATGTTGGTTTTACTCTACTTTTTAATGTTTAATATAAATAAAATATTACAAAAACAAACAACCTAATACTTAACACCATTAAATACTATTTAGTTTAAATTCCATTTAAAATTAAGTAAAAAAAACAAACACCATCTAAGTCAAATTAGTTAACTTATTCTTAATCTCCAATCTTTTTTGCCTTATTTGCCCACATTAATGAAATTATATTTTAAAATTATGATTCAGCATCCATTACTTATTTTTTTTGTAATAAATATTTTATTGCAATATATTTACCATACTTTAAATATGGATGTTTTATAAATAAATTGATTGTTTAAAACTAATGAAAATAAATAAGTTAAAATCAATGAGGATAAATATTAGTTGAAATTAACAAGGGTAAATGTGTCAATTTAATGATTAAGAATAAAATTTAAGTTAGTTTTACCAAATGACCTTAATACTCGAACTAAAAAAAAAAGTATAAGTTTTAAATTAACAATTTAAGGACGATTTAGTTTAAAGCCAACTTAAGTCATTAAATAATAAGTATTAAGTTTTATCAAACACACACTAAAAACAAACAATAATTAAACATATGTGGCGAGTAGTAGTTGATAAAATGACAAAAATACATAACAATTTTGACAAAAGGGTAATTCTAAGAAGGGAAAATTTTGCATATGATATAGTCACTTGATCTTCCTATTGTAATTCAAATTTCCAAGTAGTGACTCGGCCACTAGCACCAAGGACCTATTTATTTCAATCCCATATCTAACTGATAACAATGGGATGATTTGAGTTCCATGGTTGAACATATGGTTATCACCAATTGAGTATCTTGGTGCTGTTGCTGTAATAAAACAGAAAATTAATTGAAACTGAGTTCTTACCATCATTATTGTTCAAGGTTGATCCCAATCTTTAAGTTGGCTTTAATGTAGAAGTCTTACTCTAAGTAAAAGAGAAAAACTGTATTGAAAAAGCCGACAAAACAGAGGCTCAAAGTATACAAAGAAGAAACACCCCCTGCTTCCCAGCTAGAACAAATCAGCTGGAGGTGCAAAAGGAACCGCACCCTCAACGGGTTCCCACCCAATCAAGTAAAGTCGAGGGACCATCTTTTATGAACAATTTCGTCTCCGACCAAAGGAAATAAACAAAAGAAGTCTCCGACCAAAGGAAATAAACAAAAGAAGTCTTAAGTCTTTGGATTGAAAGCTCTTCTTCCTCAAACGCAAATTTGTTCCTTGCCTTCCAAACCGTCCAAAAAATACACAATGGACCTGCTCTCCAAACTTTCTTTCTCTTTTTTCCCACAAAAAACCCAACCCAGCCCAAAAGCATCGCCTTAACTGTGGCTGGCAGCATCCACTGCACCCCAAAAAGAGAGAAAAACATCGCCCAAAGAGTCCTTGCCTTGGTGCAATGGAGAAAAATGTAATCAATTGATTCTTCATGCATTTGGCAAAGGTAGCATCTATTCACTAAAGGTCATCCTCTCTTCTGAAGTTGGTCCAAAGTAAGAGTTTTTCCTCACGTTGCTTCCCATCCAAAAAAACTCACTTTAGGCTGCATGCAAACTTTCCAAATGACAGTCGAGGGGAAAGAGAACATAGGGCCTGAAACTAATGCTTTGTAGAGAGACTTAATGGAAAACTTCCCACATTTAGTCTCTCTCCAAAGCACCCTATCTTCCACATCCTGCTGAACTCTCTTCCCATTAAGGCCTAGAAAAAACCTGTGCACCTCATCCACCTCCCAATCATTGAAAGGTCTAGAGAAGTGCGGGCTCCAACTCCCCCCTCCCTCAATGGAACTCCACAAATCTTTGACCCAAGCATCCTTGAAGACAGCTAAAGCAAATAAAGTGGGAAAAGAAACACAAAGAGGTGAATCCCCACACCATCTATCTTTCTAAAATTTCACCCTTTGACCATTCCCCACCACAAAAGAGAGCCTACTACTTATAACACGCCACTCAATCGTAGTTGCTTTCCACAATCCCACACCATAACCTCCCCTCACTTTCTTGAAACACCAACCCCCTTGCTCCTCCCCAAACTTTCCCCTTATCACTTGATTCCAAAACGCCCCTCTCTCATTAGCAAATCTCCAGCTCCATTTGCACAAAAGCGCCTTATTGAGAGTAGAAAGGCACTTTACCCCCAGCCCCCCTTTGATTTTGTCTAGGCAAGCCAAACCCCACCATACAAGATGAGGTTTTCGCTCAAGAGCCTCACCTCCACACAAAAAATTCCTCTGAATTTGCTTTATCCTGAATCTAACCTTTCTGGGCAAAGAAAACACAAACATGAAATAAATGAGCATGCTCGCCAAAGTGCTCCAAATCAAGGTGATCCTCCCTCCTTTGGAGATGTATTGGCTCTTCCACTTAGCCAATTTCTTCCGAAACCTCTCCTCCACTCCATCCCAAACAGCCATGGATCTATGAGGAGCACCTAATGGCAATCCCAAGTAAGAGGATGGGAGACTCCCAACGTTACACCCAAGTTCTGCAGCCAAAGCCTTTGCATTTTCCACACCACCCACTAGGATTAACTCACTTTTGTGCAAATTAATTCTCAACCCCGAAATGGCCTCCAACCACATTAGAATCCAACTTAAACACGTCATTTGATCTTGAGAACTCCCACAGAAAACCAAAGCATCATCAGCAAATAATAAGTGAGACATTTGAGCCCCTTCACCACCTCTACTCCTCGCCTTGCAGGCTAACAAAAAACCCCCATTTAGGGCTCTCCTTAGAAGGCAACTAAGAGCCTTCATAGCAATCACAAATAAGTACGGAGAAAGGGGATCCCCCTACCTTAAACCCGTAGAACTTTGGAAGAAACCTGAAGGAGTCCCATTAACCAGAATGGAAAAGCTAGTTGTGGAGATATACCACTACATCCACCGAAGCCATTTCTCCCCGAATCCCATCATACCCATAATTGAAAGCAAAAAAGACCAGTCCACATGATCATACGTCTTTTCTATATCCAACTTGCACATCACTGCCCCCTCATTGCTCTTCAAAATCAAATTTATGACTTCATTAGCAACAAGGACAACATCCAAGATTTGTCTTCCCTCCACAAAGGCATTTTGAGCCTTAGAGACCACCTTACCCACCACCAGCTTTAGCCTATTGGCTAGCACTTTAGCCAACCACTTGTACAGCCCTCCCACCAAACTAATTAGCTAGAAGTCCCTTAATTCTTCTGCTCCCCCTCTTTTTTGAGATCAAAACTAGGAAAGTTGCATTTTGACTTTTTACAAAGTGACAATGGTCATGAAACTCCCTAAAAAAACCCATGACCTCCTCTTTCACAAAACCCCAAGAAAACTGCTAAAAGGCCATAAAAAAACCATTAGGCCTAGGCGTTTTGTCCTCAGAAAAGCCCTTAAAAGTTTCCAACACCTCCTACTTAGAAAAAGGCTCCTCCAGTCTAAAAGCCCTTAAAAGCTTCCAACACCTCCTACTAAAAAAAAGGCTCCTCCAGTCTAGCTACTTCCACAGCCTCCAGCCTTGCAAAAGACAAACCACTAATGTTGGGTCTCCACCCTCCTGTATCAGACAACAAAACCTTAAACTCATTCACCACTCCATCTTTAATCTCACTCTCCTCTGTTAACCAAGAACCATTGATTTTAACCTGGGTCATCAAGTTCCTCCTCCTATGAGCATTAGCCATCTTATGGAAGAAACTAGTGTTCCTATCCCCCCTCCCTAAGCCGTACTTCCCTTGATTTTTGTCCCTAAAAAATTTCTTCTAGAAGAACCCACTTTTTAAAATCCTCCTTTGCTCCTCCTAGCTTCCAACTCATGAATAATAAGTGGCTGAGTTAACTCTACTTTGTCCCGTAAGTCCACCTGGTTCAAAGCCAACGCCTTATTGGCTTCAACTTTACCGAAATCATTCCTATTCCAGTCTCTCAATAACGGCTTCAGGGCTTTCTGCTTCGCTACCAAATCAAAACTAGCAAACCCATTAAAACTGAGACCTTCCCACCAAGCCTGCACCTTATCCTTGAAGCCCTCCTCCTTCAACAGCATATTTTCAAATCTAAAAGGCATTGGGCCTCTCCTCACACCTCCCCCATCTAGCAAGATTGGAAAATGATCTGAAACCGACTTAGGAAGGACACATTGCACAACCCCTATAAAGTGACCTTCCCACTCATCCGAGACCAGAAACCAATCAAGCCTAGAATGAGATTGATTATTCAAGTCACCCCTCCAAGTGAAAGAGCCTCCCTGCAAAAGGCAAATCCCTTAACTCTAAATCCTGGATAACCTCCGAGAATCTCCTCATTTAGTAGGTTTGTCTGCCTCCCCTATTGCTCTCCACAAGGAACCTAACCACATTAAAATCACCTGTCACGCACCAAGGGGCCCCCCACACCCTCTAACAACACCTAGTTCACCCCATAAATCTTCCCTCTTTCTTTAGCATAGGACCATAGGCCCTAGTGAAGTTCCATCAAAAATCATCCTCACAACTTTTAAACCGGCAAGACACTGAGAAAGTCCCCACTTCCACCTCCAATAATTGTGACACCCTATTGTCCCAAAACACCAAGACACCACCAAAGGCTCCCCTTGAGTTGACAACCCCCCAATCTAAACATCTTCCCACAATAAGGCTCCCAACTATCCTCTTCAACATCTCCTACATCTTAGTCTCCTGCAAGCAGACCAAATCCACCTTTTAATCCCTAATCAACGCCTTGATCACCTTTCTCTTATCACTATCATTAGCCCCTCTCACATTCTACGATAAAATTCTCAGTTTCATTAAGCAAATTGAAAATCCCCCGCACACCTCTCAACACCAACAAAACACAACTTCAGTTAGCAAGTTGAAGTTCCCCCGCACTCCTCCCAGTACCACTATAATTCATCGAGCACTAAGTTTTTTCAATTCCCCCTCTGATTTGGAGACCTTTTGGACTTTCCTTTTTTTTCCAGCCAAATTGCCCTTGAGTTTTTTCCTCTCCATTCTTTTCAAAAGCGACAAAATCTTCCCCTCAAACCCCTTGGTAAGCATTCCTAGACAACGGTAGAAATTCACAAAACTACCGTTCATCCACGAATCCAAAACACTCCCTTCTTCCTCCTCCAAACCTCTTTCCACATCTTTTGTCAGCAACGCTCTTCCACCATGCACCTTGGCCACCTTTTCTAAATCAATCGAAACTCCCCTCTCACTCCCACCTACCCAGATTACCCTCAATGGGTCAACCGACACCTCTCCAGTCACAAAGGCCGGCCCCTCGAGCGGCCCAAGGCCCCGATCAACAACCACCATCGCCTTGTCGCCCCTAAAGAAAGAAGGAGGACCCCGACCCCTCAAAGCTAAGAAAAAAGCAAGGCTTGAAAAGGGAGTACTTGGTAGCTTCCTCCATCAAGGACTCATCCACTATAGACTTCCCTCTCTCCTCAGCCGTCCACAAAGCACCAAGAATCACTTCGACGAGCCTCCACTCCAAATCAGAAATCTCAACTTTAGGAACCCTAAACTCTTTTAAGCCTCTAGTAGCAGCCATCTGAGTCGAGTCCCCTTAACTTAACACTTGAAAGTTGGGGTAACCCATTCCCGCAAGCCCATCAGCCCCTATTACCCTTAGGATTTGACCCACCTTAAAGCCCTCTTGGACCACAGGACCAATCCCAACAAGGCCCCGCAAATAGGACTCCTAGGCTCCCAAATCCAAACTACTCCTCTCTTTGTCAAACTAAGCCCAATAAGCTCTAGGCCCGCTTCTTTCCCCACTTAACCTCTCTCCATCATCTAAAAAAGCACCACTTTCCTCAAACCTTCCCCCTCCCATCTTTTCCTGCAACTACCTCAACACCCCTGACCATACCCAAATCGTGCAAGTCAGAGTCAACACCCACCTACCTTGTTCTGCCTTCACCACTTAGCCCCACTACTCCATCCCCTTGAGTTTGCGCTTGCACCTACGAAGGCCCCATGCTACTCCCTGTGCATGAATCCACATCTCCTTCATCTCTAACCTTCGGCCACTCCTTCCCTTACAACGGCACCACCACTGACACCCATGGTGGCACTTCCCACCACACTTAGATTGCAAAAAATGAGGAACCCACCACCAACTGTAACGACCCAGGTAGATCTTTTCCCTTTATCCTCACTAAAATCCTGGCCCACTGAAGTTAGTCGAAGTTAGTTGTGTCGTCGTCCACAACAACAAACCCTCCGCAGTTATCCCCCAACTTCCTGAACACCTCCCGGCTCCAAAAGTGTAACAATAGACCCACCGCCCTCACCCAACATTGATTTGCGTGAACTCTGGCCCAAAAACATCCTACCTCAGGTCCTCACCTCTCTAGATGAAACATCTTGTCCTCAAAGCATCAAATCCCCCTTCTCAGCACCCTCTCTACCTCGTCTACAACCTCAAATTCTGCTAAAAAGAGGCCACCGCCCAAATTTGAAAAGCTCACTCCCCCCTTCAAATTCCAAAGACGGTGCTCCTTAACAAAGCTAAATCCGGAAATGGAGCTACAGCTTCTCCCCACCGTCCCACCAAACAGCGCCCCAATTGCTCCTCCCTACTCCTCAAATCTCTACCCCCAAGTTGAAGCCACACTGCGTCTCCTAATCTTCTAGCCTTCACCTTAGCAACCTCAACTAAAGACCTTCTCTCCTCCTCTTTCTCAGCCTGAACTTCACCTTTCCTTCCTTCTTTAACACCTGCAGTGCCAAAGCCCACCTTGTCTTCAAAAGGGGTAACAACACCAAGAGAACGCAACTTGTCAGCCAGCAAAACCCAACCCCCTAGAATCCCTCTACCCTTCGGAAATACCAAACAGAACATCTTCGCTTCCAGATCACGAACAGAGCAGAGAATGAACCTCCCCGCCTTGTTAGCACGCCTTTCCAGTCTAAATTTCCTTCCCTCCTCTTCCCAACTTTTTACATCTTTTCCAAGCCTTTCCTCCCTGCAGCAAACTTCCACCCCCCTCTAGCAAGCACCTCAAACTGGAATCGCCAAACCTAATCCACGAGGAGAAGCTTCTACTTCTCTCCAAGATGATACCACATAGCTTCCCCCCAACATTGTCGATCGAAATCTCAAAAGACTTTGATTCCACAGCGAACCAGCAACTACCACCTCCCTTGCTCCTCATGGAGAAGTGGGCTTCAGCACCATAGCCTTTTGAATCCTAATCTTATTTGAAAATTAGAAGTCTTACTCTACTAATTAACTTTCCAAAGTCCAAATATGTTCTGTTGTACCAAAGCAAATAAAGAATTATGGAACTGATGAAAGATGAGCTTAATTGTTTCTGCAAATACTGCCTATGTACTCTCTTTTCCTCTCGCTCTTTTGTCAATCAATCTCCCTTTTTCATTTAACCTTTCCTCTATTCTATGCTTATCCTGCCACCTTCTTTCGCAAAACAGATCTCAGCCTCAGGAATCCAGAGGCTGTTTCTGCATCAATAACAAGGTGATGATTTCTTTAATGAAATTTTAAACCCCTAAGAAAGCTAGAAAATGGCTCGAATAGGTTTGGGGTAGGTTTAGGATTTGGATATGGTGTTTCGTATGTAAATCAGGGGAAAACACAAATAACAAACTAAGTCCCAATCTTAAGAGTTGAGGGATAATACAAATTTTGTAAATTTAAGTAGTAAGAATGCTTACCCATCTATTGAGTGTTAAAGTTATTACCTTTAAGTATGGCAGAGAATGGAGGTAATATAGGTGGATCTCGAGTCTGCAGAACCAAAATTTAATTAGTGAAAAAATAAATTAATTAAAAAAAAAAAAAAAAAAACAGAAAGATAAACTGGAAGATAAATGGATAGGTGCAGTGTAAAATTGGTCAACCAGCGAAGCAGTAACTCTCTTGATGATCATTAACACTCAGGGCTACTCAGGAAAAAAAAAAGGGAAAGAAATAAATTAAAATAAAATAAACCTACAATTCAAAGACAAAAAATTCACAATAACTAATTCCAGAATCCAGTGAAGTTTTTTAATATTCCATTTGATGGCTATAGTCTCTTCTCAAGCTAAAAGCCCATAGTATCTAGGTCAACCAATATCTCTGTTTCTCATTTACTATCTGTTCACAACAGAAAATGATGGATCAAATTAAATCTGTTTTCCAACACAACTTTATGTATAAAACAAAGGGCACAATAACATTTCAAGGAGAAGGGAAACTAGTGTTTGGTGAACATCATATATGGACAGCACTAGAAATATAAAACAAATAATACCTGCAGATGGAAAGCAACCAACAAGATTATGGATAAAGAGTTCAGGGTATGTTCTTTGGAACTGTTAATGTCATGTGCTTTTGCCCAAGCTTTCATCTGTAGTGATAAAGAGAAAATGAGCCACAAGATTGTAGAGCAGTATTTCCAACAGTTAGAACAAAAAAGCATAAAGAGAACAAGCACAAACACAAGTGAAAGCCCGTTTCCAGGGCATCAACACCAACCTTAATCATGAGTTATTTGGTTTTGATTGTATCCTTAACATTTCCGTTAGAACAAGCCTCTCTTTATGGCATTTTTTGGTATCTTTCAAAAAATTTCAACTTACACAAAGCACACCGTTCTTCATCTCCAGTTTTACTTCACTAAAGCATCTTTTTTGACTCATCACCTCTTCCTATATTCGCTGAGATGCATTTGTTCTTTTAATTTTATTTATTATTTTTTGGCAAAAACAAGATAATCCATTGCATTGAACTTGACAAGTATGAAAAATCCTTCCAGGATTTACAAAAGACTGATTAGAAATGAAACATATGCCTATATCTCTGAATGTACGCAAACTAACTGAACATCTTATAACGTAACCAAAACAAACTACAACCTAAGACCACACTACACATTTCAAGGGGTAAAAAGTATAAGAAAAAGTAAAGCAAGAGTTTTGCCCTTGCTTGGCTAAATCCATTCATTTGGTTTCTCTTTCCCAATTTTCCCACTCATTCACTTCCAAATTCTCATTGCAAACCCAATCTGCACAAGGAAGTTCATAAATTCACAACAACCCCATTCAACAACCACTTTATGAAGTGTAGTCAGTCAATTGCCACTTGGACAACATCTTTGGCAAATAACAAATCAGCAAAACAATGAATCCCAAAGTAAATAAACAACCAGATAAATAAGAGCAGAACTTCAACCAGCTCTAAAAGAGGTGCTGATAATTTTTCTAATAGAAAACAGTCTTTAGCATGGGAAAACGTAAATCTAAACCAAAATGTGGCAATCTTGAAGAACATAAAATGACATTGTAAGTTAAATTTTTAATATTATAAGCCAGTTCTTATCTACATTAATCTGTCAATCTAATGAGGTATTAGAAGGATAGAAAAATATTACCAAAAAACTTAGCTTCTGAAATCTATGATCAATTGAAGAGACCATGCGGATAATACGGGATTTTGCAATTCCATCCCTGTTCTCGACAGATATATCACATTCAATTCCAGTGCCACGATCAGTAATTTTCAAAATTGGCACCCTGGCACCTGTGATTAAGATAACATCGGACACATGCCCTATCCCTACGAAATAGAATTCGTAGACAAGAGTAATCCAAATATAACATGATAATCAGTTCGCTTGTGGTATTTACAGTCATTTAAGGCTGACAGGGCATAAAGGATAAAAAGGTACAAAGAGTTAATACGAGTTACTTTCATAGTGTAGTAATTTATTATCAACAATAAAAGTTATTTATTGTAGAAAAGGTAAAGAAAAGTTCAATTTTTCATTCTGATTTTTTCTCTCTGTTTTTAATATCAAATATTACCTTTGAATATAGGGATTTTTCATTTTTTTCCTTTTCTTTTTTGGTTCATTTCTTACCACTTGCTTAACACGGGCACGTGCACACACACACACACACCTAGCAAAATTCAAAATCTGAAAACTTGTTAAGTTGTTACCATTATAGGGAATATGTTATCCAACAAATCATCTTCCAAACATGCAACAGAGGTGCAGTGATAAAAATCCCACAAAAGATTTAGAGATGAAAAAGACAATCAATAAAACTAATATAACCCAACCCTATAACCTTGGGAACAAATTGGATAGCGGTGTGTTCTCCATAGGGATTGGCCCTTAGTGGGAGTTCTTTTGTTTTTGTGTATTTTCCTGTTTTTTAGTTGTCTTTGGTGGGAGGATTTCTCATCCTTCTTCTTGTACTTCTTTTTATATTAATATATCTTTGTGGCGTTTCCAATCAAAAAATAACCTTGGGAACAAAGCAACTACATGGATAGGCAAAACCAATAAACATTAGAAAAATCTAGAACAAGTTAGAAACCTAGGGGAGAAAAAGTTTCAAAAAAAAAAAAACACTAAAAGTAAACAAGGAGAGTAAGAAAGAGAAAAAAAAAATTAGAAGCATATAAAAATCAAAAGAAAAACAAGGGAGATGATTATGTGACATTAGAATGCTTGTTATACTAAAAGAAAAGCGGTACCGATAACAATAAATTTGTTACACCAGTAACTTTCCTCAAAAGTTTAAGTTGTTAGGATATGGCTCAATATGTATAACATGCTAACAACCTGCCTCTCACATGGCCCTATGTCCAAACCTAGAGAGACAATCTAAGCTACCAACTTTCCTAAAAAGATTTAAGTTTTTAGGATCCAGGCCTGTAATATAGACCTGCAAAAATCGAGATTGTCTTTATTTAAGTTACCCGCTTCAGTCGCTGCAAAAATCGAGAGGTTGCAGAGGGATTTTTTATGGTCAGGGATTGGGGAAGGCAAAAGGGATCATTTAGTCAGGTGGGATGTCGTGTGTAAACCGAAGGAAATAGGGGGTTTGGGTTTTGGGAATATTTCTCTGAGGAATCTCGCTCTTTTAGGGAAATGGCTGTGGAGGTACCCTAGAGAGGGTTCAGCTCTATGGCATCAGGTCATACTAAGCATTTATGGTTCACACTCCAATGGTTGGGATGCTAACACATTAGTCAGATGGTCACATCGCTGTCCTTGGAAGGCTATTACTCAAGTCTTTCAGGAGCTTTCCTCGTTTACTCGGTTTGTGGTAGGAAATGGGGAAAGAATTCGGTTTTGGGAAGATTTGTGGTGGGGGACCAACCTTTGGGTTCTCAATATCCAAGTCTATTTAGAGTAGTCTTGGATAAAAACATACCTATTTCTTCAGTTCTCGGTCCTACTCGTCCTTTCTCTTGGAATTTAAATTTCCGTCGTAACCTGTCAGATTCTGAGATAGAGGACTTAGAAAGCCTCATGCGATCTCTCGATGGATTGCATTTATCTCCTTTGGTTCCAGATGCCAGATTTTGGCCCTTATCTTCTTCAGGGCTTTTTTCAGTTAAATCTTTCTTTCTAGCTTTATCCCAATTTTCTGGATCTCCTCAGGTTTTTCCTTCTAAGTTCGTTTGGAATTCTCAAGTTCCTTTCAAAGTGCAGTCCTTCATATGGTTAGTGGCACACAAGAAGGTGAATACTAATGACATGCTACAAGTGAGAAGACCCTACAAAGCCCTTAGTCTGGATATTTGTATTCTGTGCATGAAGTATGGGGAATCAGCTGATCATATTTTTCTTCATTGCTCCTTGACAATGGGGTTGTGGCACAGGCTATTTCAGTTAGCTAAGATGGATTGAGTCCCCCCGAGGAGCATCCTTGACATGATGCACATCAAATTTAATGGATTTGGTTCGTCTAAGAGGAGGATAGCCTTGTGGCAAGCTGCAAGCACCGCTCTTATTCGGATTGTGTGGTGGGAAAGAAATGCGAGGATTTTTGAGGATAAAGCAAGGAATTCAGAGTATCTTTGGGACTCTATTGTTTTCCTTGCTTCTCTTTGGGCGTATTGTTCCAAGGTTTTTAAGAGGACCCCCCTTAATGTGATACAACTTGATTGGATAGCAGTGTGTACTCCTTAGGGAGTGGAATTTTTAGAGTGTTTGCTTGTGTTTCAGTGTATTTTTCTTTAGTTTAGCTTTCTTTGGCAGGAGGATTCCTCATCCTTCTTTTGTACTTATTTTTATCTATCAATAAATATTTGTGTCGTTTCCAATCAAAAAAAATATAGACCATGCTAACAGCATCCTTCTCACATGACCCCAAACCTACACTAGGAGAGACATCAAATAAATAGGAGAGACTCGAACTTGAGACCCCCAGTTAACCATAACTTTGATACCTTGTTTTTTTTTGTTTGGATAAGAAACATAAATTTCATTGCACTAAAATATTAAGTAGAAAGAAGAATGAGAAATCCTTCCAAAGGGTGCACAATGCTCCATACAAAGTCTAATAAAAAAAGGCAGATAAAGCATATACTAGTTCGAAAAGTCAAACCTAGTGACAATTCACAAAGGTATAAATCTCCTACAAAAGAAACCATATGTTTAACTCCATGTTTTGCTAGTGCATCTACCCCTTGATTGCCTAAGCGAGGAGCCTAAGAGAACAAACATCCAAACTCTAAATAAGTATCAATAATTTGGTACAACCACCCATGAAACTTCTATGGTCCTCTTTCTTTCTTAGCTATCCATGATATGACAATGGCAAATTCACCTTGTACTAAAAAATTTGAGAGACCTAAAGCTTTTACTTGTAACAACCCTTCCAAAAGGTCTAGAATTCCTACCTAATGACTAAACCTAACCTGCATGGTTAGAGAATGCTCTTAACACTTTGTCATAGTGATCTCTAAGCAATTCTCCAATCCCTAAATGCCCTGAATTACCCAAAGTGCATCCATCAAAATTTAGCTTAACAAAACTCATTAAAGGTGGTATACATTCATGCAGTGTCTCCTTGGTCAACGTCATGGTTCTACAAACTAGGTTCCAATATAGAAGAATGAGGCTCAAAGTTATATTTGCAAAAGCTTCACTAGTAGAGGATCATGATGAAGAGGAGAAAAAAGCAAGTCTCAAACTACTTCTAAAGTCCTCCACCTATCCTTAAAAATCCTTACATTCCCTTTCCACCAAATGGTCCAAATCAATGTGAGGCAGGCAATGCCAAAGAGTTTTGCCTCAAGTAACTCCCCAATAACCTCTAAACAATATAATCAACTTCTCCAAACTTATGTGGGGAACCCAATCAATGCCTACAAGTTGAAATAATCTACACCATAATGTTAATACCACAAGGCAATGCATAGACTTCCTATTCCACCTACACACAGCATTCCTAACTAAGGGCTTTGCATGGTCTTCTTCATTGGAGCAAGTTATTAGTATTCACCTTCTTGTTTGCAATAAGCTATGTAAAGGCCTCACTATTAGTGGAGCATTGGAGTTCCAAATAAAATTTACATGAATAAAAGGAATTAAATGGTGTTTTTTTTTTTTTTTTTTTTTTTTGCTTTTTTTAGAAGCAATAAAAGGAATTGAAATGGTCAAAGTAGAGATAATATATTCATCTATCAATTTTGATATCATGTTAAATTACCAACTTTTCCAAAAGCTTAACCTATTAAGATATGGACCCATAATGTATCTCAAGTTAACACCCTCCTTCCATGCAAACATGCCCACAATACATGCCAAGCTAACACCCCCACTCTCATGTTCAAGTAAAGGCCAAAGTATAAGCTAGAATAACAAAATTCAATAGATACTCTTCAAAAGCCCTTAAGCCACATAAATAAAAACTCTCTCCTTTGAGAAACATTTCTTAACAAGGATGATGGCATTATATATTTTTTTTTTTTTGGGTAAGTAAGAAATTGTATTAAAAAAAGTGCAAAAAAGAGCACATGAGTATACAGGTCGTATACAAGTAAAACAAGCAAAAAGTAGAAAGGAGGGTACAAAAAAATACTCCCTCCCTCACCCAATGCCCAACCACTCTATGAAATCAATCAAATTCATATATCCCCCACCTATATACACCATAACCCACATAGAGAAATTGTTTAGGAATAAACTTTTTAGCCTTTGATCCAACAATTCCTCACTATCAAAAAATCTCTTATTTCTTTCCTTTCAAAGTGTCCAGAAAATGCAAGTAGGGGCTGCTCTCCAAGCCTTAATGTGTCTTTTCTCAATAAAAGTCACATTCCACCCTAGGAGAGTTTCCCTAACTGTCTTAGAAATAACCCACCAAACACCAAAAATGGAGAATACCAACTACCATAATAATCTCACCTTGACACAATGAAGAAGGATATGATCTATGGTCTCTAACTCCACTTGGCAGAAAGCACATCTGTTGACCAACGTTCACCCCCTTCTTTGAAGCTGATCCAAAGTCAAAACCTTTCCCCAACAAGCCTCCCAAGTGAAGAAACTCACCTTTGAAGGAATCCAAGGGTTCCACACTATTTTTTAAGGGAAAGGGGTTGTACCACCAGCCTCTAACATAGAATAAAGCCCCTTAACAGGGAAGACCCCTTTCTTCCCACCCTTCCAAACCACTTTATCCTCTTGTTCCCTTTTCACTGAATGTCCTTGAAGTAAAGAAAGAAAGCACTCCATAGCACCCAACTCCCAATCATTTAGGTTCCTAACAAAACAGAAATTCCAATTGCCACCTTCTCCTCTATGCTCCCATTGATCAGCTACCCAAGCTTCTTTGGAATCAAATAAGACAAACAAGGATGGAAAAATCTCACATATAAGTTCCTCACTACACCACCTATCTTTCTAAAACTTTACCCTCCTCCCATTACCCACCGCAAAGGAAATCATAGACTTGAAAAGCTCTCAATGCTTCTCAATCTCTTTCCATACCCCAACACCAAGGGAATCTCTCACCACTCCTAACCTCCACCCCTCTTCCTCCCTCCCTTTATGATTTTCTTCCATAAAGAATCCCCATCACTTGCAAAACACCAACACCACTTACAAAGGAGAGCCTTGTTGAACAACAAAAGAGACTGAACCCTAAGTCCCCCTTTTGACTTTGCCTTACAAACAGGTGACCACTTGACTAGATGTACTTTCTTCTATAAAGCCCCTCCTCCCCATAAAAAAAATCCCTCTAAATCTTCTCCAATTTCAAATTTACCAATCTAGGGATAGTGAACAAGGACATAAAATAGATTGGCAAGCTAGCTAGAGTGCTCCAAAGTAGAGTGAGTCTTCCCCCTTTTGAAAGATAGTGTCTCTTCCAGTACGAAAACCTCCTCTGAAAACGTTCTTCCACACCATCCCACACTGCCATAGACTTATGAGAGGCCCTCAAGGAGAGCCCTAGGTAAGAAGATGGTAGTTTTCCCACCTTACATCCAATTTCATAGGCTAACTCTTCCAACAGGTCCACCTCCCCTATTGGGATCACCTCACACTTCTCCAAATTGATTTTCAGCTCTGACATGGCTTTGAACCACATAAGCAACCAACACAAGTGGGTAACTTGCTCTTGAGAGGCCTTACAAAAAATAATAGTATCATCCGCAAAAAAGAGATGAGAGATTTCCTCTCCATCACCCCCTTTTTCCCCAATCGTAAATCCTGAAATGAAATCACCCTCTTGAGCTTTCAAAAGCAACCTACTAAGAGGTTCCATGGCAATCACAAACAAGTAGGAAGAAATCGGGTCCCCTTGTCTTAAACCCTTAGAGCTTTGAAAAAAATTGGAGGGGGTTCCATTTATTGAAATAGAAAAGCTTGGAGAAGAAATACACCACTTTATCCATTTGTGCCCAAACCCCATTTTAGCAAGGATTGCTACCAAGAAATCCCAATTTACATGGTGGTAAGCCTTTTCAATGTCAAGTTTGCATATTAAACCACTACCTTTCTTCTTTAGCACTGAATCAATTGCCTCATTTGCTATCAACATTGTATCCAAAATTTGTCTTCCCTCCACAAAAGCATTTTGAAAGTCAGAAATCACCCTTCCCATTACTTTCTTCAGCCTATTGGCCAATACTTTTGTCATCCACTTATAGATACTCCCCACCAAACTTATCAACCTAAAATCCTTAAGGTTAACAACCCCTTTCTTCTTTGGAATCAAAACTAGAAAGGTCGTATTAAGGCTTCGAACAAATCTGTCATGTTCATGGAACTCATTAAAAAAATTCAGCACATCAAATTTCACCAATTCCCAACTAAAACGCCAAAAAACCATCCAGGCCTGGAGCTTTGTCGTCATTCAATTCCAACAATGCTCCTAGCACCTCCTCCTCCAAGAAAATCCCCTCTAAACTCCTCGCCTCCTCTTCTTCCAACACCTCAAAAGATAACCCTTCAATACTAGGCCTCCAGCCCCCCTTCCTCAAAGAAAAGAGATTTAAAAGTCCCCCACTACTCCCTCTTTCAGGTCCTTATCACCTATAAGCCATTCCCTATTCACTTTAACCTTGGCAATGAATTTTTTCCTTCTGTGAGTATTGGCCATCTTATGAAAAAACTTAAGAGTTTCTATCCCCTTCCTTTAGCCATATTTCTCATGATTTTTGTCTCCAAGAAACTTCTTCCATTAGAGCCCATTTTTTAAACTCTTCCCCTGCAGAATTTCTTGCTTCGCCTCAATTGAAGATAAAACTCCTTCCCTTTCCTTTGCATCCCAGAAACCTATCTACTTAAAAGCCTCCTCCTTCATTACCGAGACATTACCAAACACCTCTTGATTCCATTTTTTCAAAAGGACCTTCAGAGCTTTAAGCTTTGAGGCCAAAATAAAACTAGTCGAGCCTGAGAATTCCATCCCCACCCACCAACCTTTGAGCAAATCAAAAAAACCTTCCTCTTTTAACCACATGCTCTCAAACCTTAAAGGAGTTAGGTCATTTATGATCCCCCCTCCTTCCAACACAACAAGGGAGTGATCTAAAACAAGTTTAGGCAACAACACCCTCTGAATCATTCCACAGAAATAGCTCTCCCACCTCTCAGACACTAAGAACCAATTCAGTCTTTATTTTGAGCTATTGTTTTGACCTCCACACCAAGTAAAAAAGCCCCCTGCTAATGGATAACCTCGAAATCATTGATAACCTCTAAAAACCTCCTCATTTGCGCATTCAACCTTAAGCCACTACTACGTTCGACAAGAAATCTTATTGCATTGAAATCACCTCCTACACACCACGGGTCATTCCATAGCCCCCTGATCGCCCCCAACTCCTCCCAAAGACCCTCTTTGTCCTTCCAAGAACAGGGCCCATACACCCCTGTAAACACCCACATAAAATCATCCTCACAGTTCCTAAACCTACAAGAGATAGAAAATTCTCCCACTTTCAAATCCACCAACTCTAACACTCTAAAATCCAAAAACACCAAGATCTCCCCTGCAGCACCATTCACATTTACTGAAACCCACTTTAAGCAACTCCCCACACCTAGACTTTTAACCAGATTCATCGTCATAATTTGAACTTTTGTTTCTTGTAGACAAACCAACTCTGCTCTCTGGGACCTAATAACTGATTTGATTAACTTCCTCTTCTCAGCATCATTTACCCCTCTCACGTTCCAAAAAAGAATTTTAATAATCATTGACAAATTGACTCCACAACCTGTCTTTCCTTCCCTCTTCCTCCTCTGCTAGAAATATTAACATCATAGTTAATAGAGTTTTCCAGCTTCTTAGGTTCCCTCTTGAACTTTGAAGCCGCCAAAGACTTTCTTCCTTGACCATACTCCCTTTTCTTCACCTCTCTCCTCCGCTTCATCTTTTTCAATGACTTCAAAATTTCCTCTTCAAAACCTAGAGTCGGCATGCCCAGACAATTGCTAAAAGCTGCCAAAGAGCTTTCGCTCCAGTTGCCAACCTTACCTCTCCCCTTTAGAGAAACTTCAACGACAAGAGAGGCCCCATCCTCTTTGTCGTCTTTGTTTTCCACCAAAACCATACAAAGAGGTTTCACCTCTAGACCTTCAACCTCACAGAAACTCTCTGAAGACCCAACAACCCTCGATCTTCCAACCCCACAATCGGTCAACAACCCAACCTTAGGCTAAGAAAAAGAAGAAGAGTCCCTTAAGCCTAAAAGAAAACCAAGGCCAAAGGAGGTACCTGGAAATCTCGATGCTTCTAGTAGAGCAAGATCGGCTAGGGCAACAATCGAACCCGTCTCCCCTTCTTTTTCAGTTAAGGCAAAGCCAAAGCACCAGTCCTTTAACCCTAGAGAATCCTTTTTTAAAGTGGGCTCTTCCACACAACCCATAGATTGCCTCACAACAAACCCATAAGATTGCCTTTTGTTTGGCCCATAAGAGAGGAGAAAAGGCCCAACAATAGCTTAGCCACCCCCTTTTGATTCCCAACCCACTTCAGTCAAACCTAGCCCAAAATCAAACGACCCATACAAGCCCACTACCAAAGGCCCACAATTTTGAATCCTGCGGGCAAAGTTGGAGACTGTGCACAACTCTAACTTTTCCATTTCAAAGTCAAAACGTCCTCTCTCTCAAACCTTCATAGTTTGACACCTGCACTGAAGAGAGTACTAAGACAACTTTATCACTCAATATCCCCTTTCCCACATTGGGCCCAGTGCGTGCTCCCCTATCCACTTCACCCCTAACCTCACAACCACCACTACTCTCGCCAAAATTCCCTTGCACTAGCCAAGGGCAGAATTCCCACCATAGTTGAACCACATAACAATAACATCCCACCCTTATCTGGACTGAGCTCAATCTCGAATTCCCATTCAGTCTAACACACACCCTAGCCACTGTTTGTTGCAAAGGAGAGTCGTGTCTTCATCTACTGCAATGAAGCCTCCACAAGTATCTCCAAGCTTTTTAAACAACTCTTTGCACCACAAGTGCAGAGGAAGACCTACCAATCTCGCCCACTCTTCTCTCACCATTCCTCCCTTCCTTAGCAACCTGCCTTAGGATTCCACCTCTACAACTCCAAAATTTTATCTTCAATTTTCCTTGGACCCCTTAACAATATAGCAGTCAAATCCTCTTCATTCTCAAACTCAAAACAACAAAAAGATACTCCCAAGACAGAAATTCTAACCTTTTTTTTTACGATCCACCTTCTGTCAACCCATTTCCTTAACTCAAGCACTCAAGGTTCCAAGTTAGGCACTCCTTCCAACTTCCCCACCAAACAAAGGTTCCAAGGAGCTTCTCTCTCCGGCACTCCCATCTCATCCAACTGAACCCATACTTTATCACTCGGAATAATTTGAGCTCTTGAGACCTTCTCCGCATATGACCCAATCTTCAGAGAAAGCCCTCTATTACCTTCCATCACCCTCTTCTCCTTCACAAAACCAAAATGTTCCACAGGGGCTGAGAAGCTCCTTACCCCCAACAAACGAACCTTACTTGCTAGCATGCCCCATCTCCCTGTCAATCTTTTTCTTTCCGGGAAGACAATTGAACATTATTCCTTCCACGTCACAAACAGACACAAAGATAAACCTCCTTGCCCTGTTAGCACACCTCTCAAGCTTATAGGCCTTACCATTTTCCTTCCATACCTTATTGCAAATCAGTGACTCCTCCTCTCTACAACAAGCCTCTGCACCTTCTAGCAAGCACCTCAAACTTATCTCCCCAAACTTAATCCAACTAGTGCAACCTCTCCTTCTCTCCACAATCACCCCTTTCAACTTTCCAAAAACCTCCCCAATGGAAATCTCAAACTACTTTGCCTCCACGGCGAACTAGCTTATTCCTCCTCTCATTATAGAATTAACACTAGTGAAGTTCTCCTTCAACCTTTTATCTGAGAGTTCTTCATTGAAAATCCTTAAATTATGCTTCTAAGCCACAAACGAACCATAAAGCCGCATGTAGGGATTTGAGAAAGTAAAGGGATGATGGCATTATATTATTTTGAATAGAACTAGCATATAAAGAATTTCTAACTAGTACTATAGGAATAAACTTATATATTTTATGAGATCAACTATCAATATGCCCAAACAAGAAAAGCGTCACATTGCAAACTTAAATCTCAAATGTTACATCCAAAACCAAGATTGTTACACATAAGAAAATTTATTTACTAGAAGCATCAATAAAAGAAACTTTATCCTTTAACATTGTATAAGGTTTAACTATCTAGTGGCTATGTATCATAATGATTTTAAGGAGAATCTATAGGTCAAAACCCTTTGATTTCAAATAATTATGACTTTTGATAAGAGTAACTCATTTTTTATCATCTATGATTTTCTAACAAAAGATTTCAAGACTATTAGAAAAAGTTGAGGAACTTCAAGAGAATAGTTTTGGAAGTCATAGGAAACCTTCTGTCTTTACATAGCAGAAATATGGCATTCAAAAACCAATAATAAATATAGATCTAGAGATTATAGTCTCATACCCGCTATCTAGATGTACCCAGATTGAATCCAATTCAAAAAAGATGTCGAGTTAGCAATAGTCGTCATAGAGCTCATCTATCCAATGATCTTCCACCTTATTTCTCCCATCATAGATCCTAGCACAAGAGAAGCGTGGACTTCTCTTCGTCTCTTAAGGGTGCCTAGGGTTTCTTTCAATCTTGTCAAAGCCTCCTGTTGACTTTGGCACAAGCTCAATATCCTCTCAAGATTGAGTATTCATACAATACAGCAACTTGGTGAAGTCAAGACAATCTAACATCATGACTTACCATAGGCCCTATCTAATGTGTAACTAGAGACACTATTGCACTCACCATGGGAACCTCATCCCAACAACCAAAACAAGTCGTCCCTCCAATTAAGAGGTTGTACACTACATTCTCTATTGGATTGTTCAAATCCATGAACCGATTGTAAATTACTTATCATCTTATAAGGATCCCATGACTTGTATCTTCTATGTAACTCTTAATGCACCCAAATCATATACAATGCAAATGATATGGGTATGAATGCTCAACTCAATATCAATACACACAAAAATAGAGCAATGAAAACTTAAGTCCAACTTTGTTTATTTCATGTCTTGCTTTTAAGGGCTCTATCACAACATTCTCAACAACTAATGTTTTAGCATTACCTAGATTTTTCCATTTCTTCAAACCAACATATGGAATCTTTTCATTTCACCACTCAAAAAAATGAGATTAACCTTCTAACCTTGTACACTCTAGGACCCAATCCATTCCATATTCATATAGATGTGGTTTAAGGAATTAAAAAGACATAATAACACAATCTAAATGGAAGCTTGGACCTAGATAGAATAGAATGGCAAAATAGGTCCATGCAAACAATCCAAATCATTGAAATAAACCTATATTTCACCACACTATTAAACATGAGAGTCTATACCATCAATTACCAATAAGAATGCAATGGTACATCGAATTTTTGTTTAGCATTAAGTTCTTTGATAAAAGTAATCAAGTTAAGCTTCATATGAAAAATAAAAAAAACAAGTTTGCAATAGAGAACACATTAATAATGTACAACATTAAAGGTTCTTCAAATTGGAGACATAATCATAAAAGAATAAGTAAACATATCAAATATTAAGGGAATTACTTTGCAGAGCTTTCAACTTTTTCTCAAACTTCCGAAGGGTTTGAATCCTTTTTGCTCGACTAACTTCAACTGCATAGTTACCAAAATTAATAGATAAATCCAAATCACTTCCAGCACTAAACATATCCATCAAGAAAGAACCAAATCCCTCCACAATAGTAAAGTCATCACCATTTCCTACAAGAAAAATTAAATAGTAATTATTATTAAATTTGGCTCTATAACAAAACTCAAAACGAAAATAGGATGTCATAAAAACAGATAAAAAATAAGTAAAAATACAACCAAAAAAAAAAAAAAACAAAGGAACTATTACAACATAAATTGGAACATACAAGGAGTACAAGTTTACAACTTTTTTATACTGTGATAGAAAAATCAGGCTTCTTCATTATATCCCGCCATCTCTTACATAAATTTCCAACTAATACCCTATTTTTCTACTTACACTTTAATCCATAAAGCCTAAAATATCAAAACATAAATAAATAAATAAATAAATAAACTTTGATTTTGAAATCCCTAATCAAATAAGTCACCAAAACACATAAATTAGCACAAATGGTAGCTAGTAGTTGGAGTTGCTTTTGGGAATACCTAATTTCTTCCTATGATAACCACCTGCTCTTTCTATCAAATAATTGAAGGTAATTCCCTATTTGCACTTGCACCATGCTTGCTACATCCTCTAGTTAGTATCAACCTAATAAAAAAAGATATGATCAAACAGAAAAGTATGATTGTGGAAAAACAATACAATTTATACATCAATCTGGCATTATTCAAATCCATTATTACACAATCTTGAAGCAAAGTGTGATTCTATCTCTGTTCTTTTTTTTTTTATAAGCAACAGGATTCTATCTCTGTTCTTCATTAAAAGGTTCAATACATACGTAGATGTGTGTCTACATGTGTGTGCATGTGTACATGTGTGTGTGTGAGAGAGAGAGAGAGAGAGATGTAAAAAAAATAACCAGGCAAAGTTCTCAAAGACAAGGAACATGATCAAGTATTTGTGCATGGATCACAAAATTGAAGAGAAAAACAAAGTGCAATGAGATAAGGTTGGGAGGAAAAAAAGAATGATTTTAGGGAAAAATTAAGTGGTCAAGAAATTTATCATGAAAGAAGGGGTTAAATACAAAGGTCTTGCCTATAATGGGTGCTCTTCCTCTTTATTGAGGTCTAGATCAGAATTGAGAAGCAGGCACCTAATTACCTTCATGTTCAGTTCCCAGGGAGTTCAAAGGCAGTGGAGGAAGTTCCTCTGTGGCTACAAGGTAACCAAGTCATAGAGAAAGACCCTCCTCCCCCTATCCAAAGAAGCAGAATAAGAGGGGGCAACCCAAACAACGCATGACCCTCAGACCCTAAGTGGGAGATGCATGTAGATCAGATAGGGGCAATAAATCTCCTCCCACTGATGCCATATTTAGGAATCCAAGACCATGGCATTGGAATAGCTACAGCATACAACTATGGGCTCCATGCTAAGGTATCATTATATCTTAGCATGGAAATGATGGAGACAAGTGGCAGCCACCTTTAAAAGTTTATCAAAGGCGCAAAAGAGTGGGCTCCAAAGCCCAAACTTTAATTTGACACTCTCTAGATGATAATGGGCTTAGCTCGGATCTTACATAATTCACTATGGGTTCAACCTAGAAAGTACTTTCCAAAAATCAAATTATGGGCCTAGTCAATGGTTATAAGTTACTACTTTCAGTCATTAGTATTGTCATTTTCCAAGAGTCTTTAATGTGGTCTAGTAGTCAGTCCAAGTTTTGTTATTTTCAAGTTGCATTACTACTATGTAACTAGTTCCGGAGTTATAAGTCCCTAGAAAAGCTCTATATAGCATTTGATCAGTCTCTTCAAAAGAATCAATGAATAAATGATAAAATTTCCAGCAGCCACTATTTTCTGTGTGTGATACAAAAAGCAATTGGTTGTGAAGCCTAAAGGTTTCTAGGAGTGATTCCTAGATTTCTTTCAACTACACCAATACTCTCCTTGCATTTTACTTACATCAGGAAAGGAGTTTGAAGACCATTGCCATCATGCCCATTTTGAGCTGGGAGGACATGAGACCTCACATTAATACCCTACATCATGCAAATCCTTATGAATTCAGTCCTGGTTGTTCATTTTAGGAGGAGACAGATCTAAAGGAGAAAAATAGAAGGCTGATTTCTTGATTAAGAGAAGAACATGAATGAGTATCAACTCTAGAGATCATTAGAACACTTTACAAGGCCATCGAAGGTGCTTTTTATCACCCCTCCTAGCTGATCCTTCTTTCATATAGCTCTGGGGGGAGTGATTCCATGGAAGGTTCCTCATTTCTGGCATTGTAAAACTTGTCATCAATAAAAATTTTGGATTATCAAAAATGGAAGATGCCTTTCCAATGTCTTACTAAGACTTTGAAAAAATTTATGATGAGACCTACTGAAATTATTCAGAATGGTCTTTTTGCTTCCATCAAAAGCATAAAAGTGATACAAGTAATCCAAAAAAGAAGAATGACAAAAAATATAACAGTCATGAGAGTTGCATGATAGGAAAAAGACATTTTCAGTATTTTAATACACTATACATCCAACTAATAGCAAATTATTGACAATTAATTAACTTCAGATCATTGTCAACATGTTGATGAGCTTTTACATTATCAGGTGCATTCTGTTAGTACTTTATCTATTATAACACATTCCTCACATCTTTCAGTGTATCCAATAGTCTCTCTGCATATGTGAGAGTCTGCACTCTTATTCTTAAAAGTGACTACCAATGGTGCATGTAGCATCCATTGCATAATTCATTAATACTTCATTTCAAACAATCCACAGAACATGTCAACTAGCAAAACAACTTGGCAAAATTGATAAGCAATTTAAAGACTAGAAAATATTTTTTTTTTTTTATAGGTAAAGTAATTTCATTAAAGGCCAAAAGGCAAAGGAAAGAGTATACACGGAGTATACCAAGATACAAAGAAGTAAAACACCAAAGGGCAAACAACCCTCACCCTTAATTGGTGGCTAGCCAATCTACAAAATCTATCAAGGAGAAAGTGTGTTCCTTTATATATACCCTAGCCCAATTCACAAAAGTGTACAAAAAAATGGACTTAATATCTTGGTCGTTCCTCTCA
Organism: Vitis riparia; assembly: GCF_004353265.1. NCBI lineage: Eukaryota > Viridiplantae > Streptophyta > Magnoliopsida > Vitales > Vitaceae > Vitis > Vitis riparia. The sequence goes on along the minus strand of NC_048437.1, from coordinate 1,489,554 downwards.
ATATCATCAAAGGCCCCTCCTATTCCTTTCTTTCCAAATGGTCCACATCAGGCAGAGGGGGGCCACTCTCCAAGCTTTCTCTCTTTTCTTGCCCACAAAAGAACCATGCCAACCCAGGAGGTTCTTTTTCACAGAAGAGTGCATCACCCATTGCACCCCAAAGAGGGAGAGAATCAAAAGCCATAACATTCTGGTCTTTTCACAAAACAAAAGAAGGTGATATATGGTTTCCTTCTCCTTTTTACACAAAAAGCACCTGTTGGGAATGCTCCACCCGAATCTCTTCAGACGGTCAGTGGTGAGCAGCCTACTCCAAGCCGCCTCCCAACCAAAGAAGCTAGCTCTAATTGGGACCCAAGGCGTCCAAATAGTTCTGGCCGGGAAGGGGGTTTTGATGCCCCTTGAGAGAGAGCTATAAAATGATTTAATTGAAAAGGTTCCATTCTTGTTCTCTTTCCACCGGAGCAAATCGTTCACACCTCTTCTAATGGTCATAGGGAGGAGCTTGCCTAACAAGCTTTCAACTTCTCCCACCTCCCCAATCATTAAGGTGTCTATTAAAACGAGGCGCCCAGCTTCCCCCAACTCCGTCTTCCTCCCAAGCCTCAGCAACCCAGCTATCTTTGTTGACAGAGAGATTAAACAAGGTGGGGAAAGCTTCTTCCAAGGATTGGTTTTCACACCACAAGTCTTTCCAAAACTTCACTCCAGTGTCATCCCCTACAAAGAAGCGGGAGTGAGAACGAAAGCTCTCCCAACCATTTCTGATGGCCTTCCAAACCCCCACCCCATAACAATCTCTTACACCTTTGGAGCACCATCCCCCGTCTTGAAGGTCATACTTACTAGAGATAATTTGCTTCCATAGGGACTCATTCTCATTAGCAAATCTCCACAACCACTTTCCAAGAAGGGCCTTGTTAAAAATAGTTAGATTGTGAATGCCCAAGCCTCCATCCTTTTTAGCAGCACAGATAACCTTCCAACTTACTAAGTGAGGCTTGTTCTCTAAGGCGCCACCGCCCCATAAGAAATCCCTTTGGATCTTTTCAAGCTTTGTACACACCCTCTTAGGGATCACAAATAGGGAAAGGAAGTAGGTTGGGAGGCTGGAGAGGGTGCTTTTTAACAAGGTAAGACGGCCACCTTTGCAGAGGTATTGTCTTTTCCAGAGAGACAAAATTTTCCTGAATCTTTCTTCCACTGTATACCATACCCTGGTGGATTTGTAGGGGGCTCCAAGGGGGAGACCCAAATAGGTGGTAGGAAGACTCCCTATCTTGCATCCCAGAACCGAGGCAAGGGTCTCCATAGGAATGCCTTCCCCCATTGGAAAGGCCTCAGTTTTGCTCAGATTGACTTTTAATCCTGAAATCGCCTCAAACCACATGAAGGTCCAGCTAAGGTATTGCAACCGATCTGCTTCGGCGTCACAGAAGATCAAGGTGTCATCGGCAAACAAGAGATGGGACACGATCAGTCCCTCTCTTCCTCTTCCTCCCACTCTGAAGCCAAAAATAAAGCCCCCGTTTCTTGCACAAGACAATAGTTGGCTAAGGGCTTCCATGGCGAAAAGGAAAAGATAAGGGGAGAATATTAAACCTAAGATATTCATCAGTAAACAAATGGAAATTATTCCTGTTCTGTGTGGTCCTGTTTTTATCATGTGCATTGTGTGGAGGGTGAGTTAAGAATAAAAGGTTACCATGTATTTCCTTTGAAATGACATTGAAGATACGAATCAAATCTATTCGATTGAAATAATCGATTGGTTTTGGATGACGGATGTGTAAAACATTATGAAGTAGTTCTTCAAACACAGGTGCCCTTTCTGGCTTGACTATGCTCTGCTGTAACCCTTGTGATTCAAGTTTCTTTGCCTTCTTAAGTAGGACTGAAATAAAAATTCAAACCAAAAATAAAATTACAGGTCAAAATATCAGCATCAAATAAACTGAAATGACAAACTACAGAAATCAACATCTTGTATGGCCTTAAAAGCAAAAAGTACTGAACCTGATCAAGCTTCTGGACTTTTACATGAAATTTTAAGGCTTTGTTGAGTTGACTTAAAAGAGAGAAAAAACTTTAAGGCTTGGCTGAATTGACTTAAGACAGAAATCAACATGTTGCAAGGCCTTAAAAGCAATAAGTAATGAACCTGATCAAGCTTCTGGAATTTTACATGAAATTTTCAGGCTCGGTTGAGTTGACTTGAGAGAGAGAAAGAGAAAGAGAGGGAGGGAGGGAGTTGTGCATTGAGAAGTACTTTCTTTTTTCAGATTTTCAGCAGGCACATTCCTGTTTTATTTTCTCATCATGGACCATACTTTCAAAAATATAGAGGAGAGGAGAGGAGAGAAACCAGGGGAAGTAAAAGAATGAAATCTTTTCGAAGATTCTGTGGGAAATATGGAGATGAGAAAAAACTCAAGATTAAATGGGTAAAAACCTTAGTCATAGTATCACAAATAGAAAGTAAAAAATTAAAAAACAATAGCATGGGACCACAACTATGAAATTTTAGGTGCAGAAACAAAGAACTTTGTAAAAAATTCTGTGATCTTATAGACCAAAAGTCCAGAAAATATTTAAAAGAAAACAAACATGAAGATAAATGGAGCATTTACCCCATGAGATAAGGATATAGGAGGCCTCACAAGTTTTTGCTTTTCCTTTTTTACTCTAAAATATATGAAGATATGAGAAGTGTTTATCTCACTATGAGAATAGTGGAAGCACTTACCTCATTAGCGTCCAAGGACTTTTCCAACAATTTTCAAATAGTTTGTTGGGTGTTTCCAAAAAGTATCCACATCCTTCTACATTTTCCTCCAAAAATTTTAAAAATAAAATAAAAATAAATCCAGAGTGTTTTGTCCCTATGCAGATTTCCCAACTGTATTATGAGATGGAAGAAACCAAAAAAAAAAAACAAGAACAGAAAAAAGAAAAAAAGAAAAAAAGGGAAATCCAAAGAGCTCCTGCACAGATTTTCCACCTCTACAATGGATGTTATAGGGATTTAATAGAAAATATAAAATTGTAATAAAATTTTAAAACCATTGACTCTACCCATTATCAAGCACAAACAATTAAAAACATGCAATACTTATGCATGTGCAACAACATATATCATCTTAAAAGAAGTTGAAGAGAGAATGAAAGAGAAGTAAAGAGCTTTGACCATTGGGAGGTGGAGGGTAAGATTTTAGGAGAGCCAATTGGTTTAATGTGGGTGACAATTAATGTTTTAAGAGAGATTAAAATAATTTTCAAAACTTGGTGGGAAGGTGGTGTCAAATTTCAAAACGCCTTTGTAGGGGGTAGACAAATCCTCAATGTAGCTCTCATTGCAAATGAGGTGGTTGACTCAAGGAAAGAAGCTCTAAGGCTGGTTCAGTTTGCAAATTGGATATAGAAAAGGCTTATGACCATATGGATTTGGAACTCTCTCCTATCTGAAGTGGAAAAGATGGGGTTTGGTCTAAAATGGAGAAAGTGGATAAATTTCTACATATTCACTGTAAGGATGTCAATCTTATTTAATGGTTCACCTCCAAATTTCTTTCAGATATCAAGAGGCTAGAGGCAGGTTGATCCTCTCTCACTCTCAAGGGTTGAGCAAGAAGGGTGCATTCATGGCTTCAAGGTGGGGGGGCAAATAAGGAGAAGGTTTTCAAGTCTTCCACCTCATATTTACAGACAATACTTTTATTTTTCATGAGACCAATTTGGATTAACTAAAATGCTTGAGGTGTATTGCAATTGGTTTTGAGATTGTGTTAGCTCTAAAAATGAACCTGCAAAAAAGTGAACTCATTCCAATGGGGAAGCGGAGAAAGTGGGCATCTTTGCTTAGGTGTAAGGTTGGGAGGCTTCCTACTTCTTATCTTAGTTTGCCTTTAGGCTAAGTCTTGAATTGTGTGGGATGTTGTTGAGGAAAGGTTCAATAGAAGATTGGCTTCTTTAAAGAAATAGCATTTGTCAACGGGAGGAAAATTAGTGCTTTTAAAGGCCATTCTCTCAAACTTATCAATCTATTTTATATCCCTTTTTTCAATTCCTAGGAAATTGAGGATCATATTAGAAAGAATCTAAAGAGATTTTTTATGGCTAAATCTTTGGGACGGTAGGATGCATTTAGTGAGTTGATCTAAGGCTTGCAAGGATAAAAAGTTTTGAAATTTGAGCATTAGAAGATTGGAGGTCCTTAATCACGCCTTACTTAGCAAAGGGTTATAGAGGTTTTCCCTTGAGTGGGAGTACTTGTGGAGGAAGATAATTCAAGGAAAGTTCAGGGAATTGGTCGAGAGGTGGAACACTTCGTGAGGTGAGGGAGACTTTTGGTATGAATCTATGAAAAGACATTAGAAAAGGTTGGGAGGAATCCATCCATAGGAGAGCTATCCGGGTTAAAAATGGTAGATAAACAAATCTTCAATGGGACGGGTGGGTGGGCGAGAACTGTCTCAAAGAAGCATTTCCTTTGTTATTCAAACTAGCTTCTCATAAGAATGCTACTATTGTAGACTTATGGGAAGGGAGAGGAAGCGAATGCCAGTGGATGGTGCAATTCAAAAGAATCTTCCAAGGTTAGGAAATGGAGGGTATCTCCCAATTTTTTGAGCTTACTTATGCAGTGAGAGTACAAGACGAAAGAGAGATACCTTGTTTGGAAAGAGGATAGGAAGGGAAACTTTATTGTAAAGTCGTACTACACTTCATTGTGTGTTGAAAGTAGAGTGGACTTCCCACCCAAAGAAATTTGGGGCCCCTACACTCCTAGGAGATCACATTTTTCCACTTGGCAAGTAGTGTGGGAGATGATCTTAACTATAGATTTGTCAACAAAGAGGGATGGGAAGGTTTGTGGGAGGTTCCAGGTTCAAGTCCCAATGGGGACAAAAAATTTACCTATCACAAAATAAATAAATAGATTTGCTAATAAAGAGGGGATGAAAGATGGTTAATAGATGTAGTCTATGTAAAAAAGAGTAAAGAGTTGGTAACCACATTTTGATTCACTAGAAGAGGACAAAGGTGTTATGGACTTCTTTTAACAATTTTTGGTCAGAAGTGAGAAATCTACTCCTCAAGTGGAAGTTTAAGAGATTGGATAAGAAGAAACACCATGTTTGGAAAATGACGCTCATATGATTGTTTTGATGCATATGGAAAGGAGCAAAACCACAGAATCTTGAATGAAGAAGAGCTTGCAAATCAAAGGTTAAAGAGAAGCTTCATTAAATCCCTCTTTGAATGGTCCAAAGTTTCATTAAAAATGGGAAATTCTCAATGATGGATTTCATTCATAATCTTAGTTGCGGATAGTTTGGGTTTTAAGGTTAATCTTTTGTGGATACCTGTGGTATTCTTTGTTTTGTTTTTTTGTGTATACTTCTTGTATTCATAAGGTGCACCTTCTTTTATTGGCACTCTTTTAATAGATACTTTGTTTGCTTATCAAGAAAAATAAAAAATAAAACTTGGAAGAGAAAGGAGGATACGTTCGAAACTTTGAAGAATTATTATGGTTCATCAACCAAAGGAGACTAAGGGAACACCAAGTGTCTAACTTTATCTGTGCCAGAAGACATGACAAATAGATGGACACGAAAGGATAGAAAAAGAGGTATCATTTAGCTCATTTCATCTTTAATAAGCCTAACCACCCTTTTAAGGACATGGTGTAAGAAATAGCTTCACATGGTAAACAACAAAGTGGACACCAAGGGGATAAGTATGAAAATGATTGATTCTTGATGACAGGGTATATTACTATCATTAATAATTAAAACAATAAGACACAGAGGACAGAGACGCTTGTTAGAACTTCTCTCTAGTGGGATAGAGAGAGGAGGATGAGCAATAGTAATTTGTTGATAATAAGTTTTAGCCACTTTGTTAAAACATGGGAGTGAACAATTTGACAAAGAAGGGAAAAATAAGATATTTACTTGACTAATAAATTCTAGCTTTTTCTAAACTTCAATTGAGCTTGAGAGAGGTCATTATTTAACAAATATGAATTCCCAAAACAGAGAAATGAGATATTGGTGGGTTTGGTTTACAATAAGTATTTTAATATTTTGTTCTCTATAAGTTTAACCACATTTATGCCAACACAAGAGGGAAGAAAATTCATTAAGTATGCTAGAAAGGGGGACACCATAAGGGACACCAAAAATAGAATACAGCTTCCTACAATCATAAGGGACACAAAATGCCCCTATTTTTCCAAAAAAAAAAAAAAAGGATTACATCATATGTGATTTGAGTCTCTAGCACAAACAAAACCCACCATGGAAATCCAAGAAAATGATAAAAATAAAATAAAAAATAAAAAATGTTTCTAGCACATCGAAGTCATTCTAACCCTAGGAGAATTCAAAATTGCCCCAAAATCAACTTCGAAGTTAGTCGTTATCAGTGAGAATTTTAACAGGTAAGAATGAAATGATGCCTAGATGAGCAACACACCTGCCTCAGACTTTTCCATGATTTGCTGCTGAATATAGGGCAAAAACGCCAAATTCTCTCTCCAGCCAAACAAGCGGAACGTGAAGCTATGGCTGCTGAAATTTTCTGGAATTCGATACCACCGAAACTGGGGCTAGGGTTTTGGGGTATGTCGTAGGAACTGAAAGGGCGTCGTTTTCTGTGATGTAATCAGTGTGATTTCTTGAAAATGAGCTTTCCCAGATGTTGTTTCCCTCTTTTTCTTTTGGTTTCATAAGAACCGAGAGCGGCGTTGGATTCCCATTGGCAGCTTGTTTTCTCGTTCGATTATGATACTGTACAATGAGCTCCACTCTGCAATGGTGGGACCTCCCATTAATCTCATCAGCAATCAATCAAAAAAAACAGCCAGGTTGTGCCTAACGTCTTTCCAACTAAGTAGATCAAATATAATGGTATGAATAAATTGGATTAAGACCTAAAAATACATATACGGCCCAAAAATTAAGATTTCATCCATAATAGATGGAAATGATATAAAATATTAAGAGACCAATATATCTTTTTAATTTTCATATATTATCCATTGACCTTTCACATAAGTTTTTTTGGTTTTTATTGCACCACTATTTATACACTATAATAATTATATTTTAACCATTTCCATTTTTCATTGTTTTTTAAAACTTTTTTTTATAAATAATTAAAAATCAGCATTATTTTCTATTTTAAATTATAAATAATAAAAAATTACATTCAAAAACTATTTTAAAAGATACTTTCTAAAAAAAATGGTAATATGATTTATATTTTTTATATTTTATTTTTGAAAAAAAATTAATTAAAAAATGAAAACTATTTTTAAATAAAAATTGAAAACCTTGTTTAGTACTATTTTTTTATGAAAATAATAAAAATAATTAAATTTCATTCATTGATTATCCATTTTTATTTTTTTTCCATTAGTTATTTTAATAATAAAATAAATAAATAAATATATATATATATATAGTATGTTTACAATTAAACAAAGGAATTAGTCAATTATGTATTTTTTGTGGAACTATCTTTTACATTAAAAATAATTAAATAACTAAATTATATATATTTATTACTCTTTTTAATTTATGAAAATAATAAAAATAATTAAATTTCATTCATTGATTATCCATTTTTATTTTTTTTCCATTAGTTATTTTAATAATAAAATAAATAAATAAATAAATAAATAAATATATATATATATATATATATATATAGTATGTTTACAATTAAACAAAGGAATTAGTCAATTATGTATTTTTTGTGGAACTATCTTTTACATTAAAAATAATTAAATAACTAAATTATATATATTTATTACTCTTTTTAATTTATGAAAATAATAAAAATAATTAAACTTCATTCATTGATTATCCATTTTTATTTTTTTTCCATTAGTTATTTTAATAATAAAATAAATAAATAAATATATATATATATATATATATATATATATATATATATATATATATATATAGTATGTTTACAATTAAACAAAGGAATTAGTCAATTATGTATTTTTTGTGGAACTATCTTTTACATTAAAAATAATTAAACAACTAAATTATATATATTTATTACTCTTTTTAATTCTATTTTCTTTATTTATTTTTTGTTTAATAAAAAAATTTAATATATCCATAATTAACAAAGTAATAGATTAATTGTGCACATTTTGATCTATTAAAATAAATTACTTTATAATTTAAATAAATAAAATGAAATAAGTAAATAAATTAGGGGTTATTTCTATTTTTTTAACATATCATATATTAATATTTTTTACTGTTAAATAAATTTTTTATTATTTTTTTCTTTAATTCCAAAAATAAAATGAAATAAATAAATTTGGTATTTTCTAAACGATCTTATATTTATATTTCTTATGGTTAAATAAATTTTTTATTCTTTTTTCTTTATTTCCAAAAATAAAAAGAAATAAATAAATAAATTTGGCTTAAATAATAGTTTTAAAGTAATTTCTTTGTCTTTTTTTAATTACATTTTGCATTGAAAATAAAATAAAATAACATTTTATTTGTTTTAATTATTTTAAATGTCAAACTATTGGAAACATAGTTTACACACTCATGTGGACATAACTTATATATATATATATATATGAAATTTATACCATTATACAAGATTATTACACTAATTGTACAAGGAATGTACAAGACTGTACATTTTGAACAAATTTTTTTTTTTCTTGTCATCTAAGGATTATACACTCTCCTACCACAAATTCTTTCATTCCATGTACTTTATTTAACTTGCATATGACAATTTAAATATTTACCCTAATAATGATGTTTGGGAAAAAATTTTGTTTTTACGTTTTATATCATTTTCTAAATCAAAATCATTGGAAACATAGTTCACACATCATATATGGACACATAATGTATGCATATGAATGAAATTTATATCATTGTACCAAGGGTGTTATACTAATTGTACAAGATAAATGTTCAATTGGACAAGACAAATGTTTTAACTGTATAAGACAAATGTTCTAACTGTACAAGAGGTATACAAGGTTATCCGTTGTGAAAGATTTCAATCAATTTTGGACAACTTTTTTTTTTATCTTGTCATCTAAGGATTGCACACTCTCAAGGTACATATTCCTCTATCACACACTCATATTATACACTTTATTTAACTCACACATGACAATTCAAATACTTATCTCACTAATGATGTTTGAGAGAAAATTTTGTTTTTCCATTTTCCACTATTTTTTGAACCAAACTAATGAAAACATGGTTAACCTACTTATGGTTACACATTGAGTAGGGGGTATATGGAATTTATTTGGGTTACTGTATAAGGTATTTACATTAAGTGTACATGACAAATATATTAAATGTAAAAGGGTGTACAATACTATCATTTGTGAAGGATTTTAAGTAATTCTGAAAAACTTGTTTGTTTATTTACTCTATCTGGGGATAGATGACATTCCTTACACTCATTGGTTAAACATATATTCATTTCGTGCATTTTATCTAACTTGTATATGGTCATTTGAATAGGTACCTCACTTGTGATGATTGTAGAACAAAATTATACAATAATTTTTCTTCTTTTTTAAAACCAAACCAATGCAAACATGGTTAACCAACCTATTGTCAGATATTCATTGAACGGTGTATGGAATTTGAGTTATTGTATAAAGGTATTACACTAGTTGTATAAAAAAAATTTACTAATTGTACAAGGGTGTACAAGACTACTTTTTGTTGAAGATTTCAAGTGATTTTGAAAAACTTTCCCCTTTTTTTCCACTCAAGGATTTTTTTTCCACTCAAATTCTCTCACTCAAAAATTGTTTCGAATTTTATTTTTAAATTTCATCATCAAAATTTTGTAATTGCATGTTTTGTTTTTGTAGTTTTAGCAATGTTCTTTCTTTCCACTATTTTTTGGTGAAATTTTATCCAAATGAATCTATATTTAAAATTATAATCATATTTATCAAAATTTTCAACTAAGATTATCTTTAATTCTTTTAATATATTTATACTCATTTATTTAAAATATGAAAAACTAATTTTTTTTTTTTTTGTAAACATGTTAATCTTTCAAGTAAAAAATTAAATAAGTTTGAAAGTCAATAAAAAAAAATTAAATACCACTTTCAATAATTTTTAGATAAAATTTTATATAACATATTTTATTTAAAATTTAATTTCTAAAGTTTCACTAAAAAATTGTTGTTGTGAGTCAAAATAATTTGCATTAGTTTATTTGGATAAGAAAAACTATTAATATAATATTAGAACTTCATATCTTAATTATTTTTTCAATAAATTTATCTTTTTAAAATAAAAACATTAAAAATTAAAAAGCTAAAAGGATATATATAATAAGAGTGAAGTGATAGTCCATTTTTAAAATTTTTAAAATATGATTAATGTGGAAAATATAAAAAATAATTAAAAATAAGAGAAAAATATAAATGAAAGGGTAATATAAATTTAAAATAAAAAATGAAAATTAAACTAAAAGATAAATACAAAAAGATAAAAAAAAAAATATTTGGATGAAAAATCCCAAAAATTTTATCCTTGCTTATAATAATAGTAAAAATATTCAATATCTTTAAAAATGAAAAAAAAACATTATTGCTTTTTATTTGACATAAAATAGAAATATAGATTGGAAGAAAAAGAAAAAAAATAAAAAGTTAGAAATGAGTAATACTTAATAGGGAATAGAAAAGGGAAAAAAAACACACAAAAATAAAATAAAATTCACACTCACTATATGTCTATGTAAGAGTTAAGAGTATTTTAGGGATTAATGAAGAATAATATCTTTCAACTTAATTTTTATACTTTATTCAGGTCTTGAGCTTAAATGCATGTGTATGATATATGGATCTTTGGTTAATTTTGAGGTCCATTTCACCTCAAAACATAATTCTCCCATTTTTAAGTGTGTTTTCATTCCATGACAAGCCTTAATGAATTTTATTTTTTTAAAGTTAAAGTCCATAATTTACTTTTGTTTATAAAGAAAAAATAAAACTCTAAAATAATTTTTTTTTTTAAATATATATATTTATAAAAAATTGAGTTCAACCAGGTTATTTATATTAGGATGGATATTACAAGGATAGCATCCATTTAAACCCAAACCATGAAGAAGAAAAAAAAATCTCTAGTAAACAAGTTAAGAAATCATAACAATTAATAAATTAATTGTGGATCCTACGAAAAAAAATGTATTACAAGTCATGAGGGAAAATATATTACAAAAGTATACAAAATAGATTTATTAAACTCATAAAAAATATTTGATTATTTCGAAATATTATAACACTTTTTAACAAAATTTCAAAAAAATTATTTACATTAAAAATGGATACAAGATTAGGCTTTCATGAGCTCAAACTACTAGGACTATATATTTGAATTTAGACTTAAGACCATTACGAACATAGACAATAAAATCATTATTGCTCAAAAGTACATCATCAATTGTTGATCAAACAAACCTGCATTAGTTTGAAGCTAATCAACAACTAATTTATTTCAACAAGAGTCTCTACAATTTACTTGATGCTTCCTAAAAAGTTTTAGCTTAGGCCACTAGATGGCCAATTTGTTCACAAAGCAAAACTAAAATGAATAGCGTAGAGAAGGAGCTTATTGGATGATTCCATAGAATAAATTCTAGGTTAACAATTGACTTCCCTGTGACTTCCTTGCTATTTCAAGGTACTAAGATGATTAAGTGGATATGGTTCCATCAAGAAAACCTAGTAAGTAATATACCCAAACAATAATGATAAATTGGGCATTCCATAAAGGATAGTTATATTAACTTCAAAGGAATAAAGAGTTAAAATGAATATTATTCTTAAATCCATTTTAAAATAATTTATATTGTATTATATTTTTCTTAGTTAACTAAACATAAGAATTTGAGATCTCTAATGTTTTTGTATCTTAATAAGAGCCTAAAAAATAAATGATATACAAGTCATAACGAGCCCTTTGTGAAAATTCAATGAGATTTCCTTTTTCTAGAAAAAATCCTACACAACCAATTTAATGAACTTATACTACGCTTGTTTGACAAGATAAAAATGGGGATAACAACGGGGTGGGTTCGGGACGGGTTGCCCTCATCCCAACCATGCCCCGTTTATTTAAAATAATTTTCATCATTGTCCCATTTTAAAAATTAAATGGAGTAGGGGGGTATGATAAATTCTCATACCCGTCCCTCCTCGCCCCGTTTAATTTTTTAAAATCATCGTCATCACTGAAATTAAAGCAGTTGAGGACCGATCTCGGGGATGCTTCTGTGATGTAATTGGGGGATGAAGATGATATAAATGGGTGTTGCAACAGTTGATCGCAGCTCCACCTTTCAGTGGGCTCTCTCCTCAAGCATTTCTCGAGAAAATCGCGGCCCAAGTCCGGTAACTGCGTTGGGAACTTCGGTAGCTCGTCGGAGAACCCAATTCGAAAGAGAGTATCAACGCCGCAATCTTCTCACACTGGTTTTCTAGAGACCATCTCGATGACTATGCATCCCATAGACCAAATTGACCATCTCGATGATTATCCTTATGAGGATATGAATGGATACGGGAGATGGGGGATGTGTCAGTGGGAATATATATTATATGTTATATATTCATATATTTATAAACGGGGTGAGGCAGGGCAATACTCGAACCCGCCCCGTGTTTTCAAAAAAATTCTCAAACTTGTCCTAAACCCATTTATTAAAATTGAACCCCATCCCATTAGGGGTAAGGCAAGGCGGGTACCCGAAAAAACCCGTCTCATCCCTAGAAAAAAAAAATAGGATAAGATTTAAACATCCTATTAACATGTTTAAGTATCGAAATGGTAGGAAAAAAATACATGAATAAGTTACATCTTCGATATTAATTTCACTTAGGTGTGTGCACTAATTATACATATATTGATAGTGCTAGAGCAAGAAAAAAAAGTAGTGATCCTAAACATTGATATTGTTGGAGTCATTGATTTAAGGGCTCTTCTTACTCCATTGATTAGTAGATCTTTATGAGACTTGCAAAACACAAAGAAGCTACCTCAAACATGCTATCTGTAGGTATTCTAATACTTACTAGATGTTTGATAAAACTTATTTCTTATTATTTATTGATTTAAATTAACTTTCAGTTAAATTATCATTAAGTTGTTAACTTAAAACTTATTACTTATTTTTACTTTAAGTATTAAGGTTGTTTGGTAAAACTAACTTAAAATTTATTTTAAGTTGTTAAATTAGCATCATTACCCTTATTAGTTGTAATTAATGTTTATTATTAAAAAATTTAACTAGTATTTATTTTTCTTAATATTAAACCATAAATTTATTTATTAAACATTCATACTTAAAATATTGTAAATTTATAAGATAACCTTAAATATTTACTATAAAAAATGAATCAGGAATGTGGAGTTATGATTGTTAAATATATTTTCAATAAACTTGGGCAAATAAGACAAAAAAAAATATTTAGAATTAAAAATCAATTAATTATTTTGACTTAATACTTAAAGTCATTTTTAACTTTAAGTCATAAGATTAAGTTATTTTAACAAATATGCTTCATTTACTTAATAACTTAAATTAAGTTATTAAATTACTTTAAGTCATTAAGTTGATTTATCAAACATCTTCTTAATCAAATTATAGAATTTTATTTATTTTACATTTTTTAGTCTTATTATTCATAATATATATATATATATATATATATATAACAAATTTGATATTATTTGGTTTTATTTTTACTAATTAGTTGTTGGGTTGTTTTCATATCTAGTAGAACCTTATGTAAGAATTAGATCCCACAAATCAATCGAGACATTCCATCTTAACCTATATAAGACTTTGAAAAAATAAATAAATAAATAAATATTAACCATGACATTATATATCCTAGAAAAATAATTTGTTGTCCTATTTTATTTAGAACTCTTATTCGAAATGTCAAACATAACCTTAAGGTGGAGTTTGTATGCCGGCGAACCAACCGACTTCCATGAAATCCCATACAAATTAATTATTCACAATAACATGTTTACATTATGATACAACAAAGGAGAAACGTAATTATCAATGATTTAAGTAGCAAATCTTTTAACTCTTTCTTTTAGGAGAAAGAATAATACAAAAGAGAAGCAAACAAATAGAAATATATAAGCCCTCAATGAGGACAGTCAACTTGGTGTTGATCTTCAATCTCTCACTTTCCACTTATAGTCTTCTAGATGGCGAAAGTGATGGTTTTGGCTTATTATCATATTTTAATTTTTGTTATCAATTTTTCTAAAATTTATTGTAGAAATTAAATTTTTAAAATTGAAGAAGTTTTCAATGCTCCATTTGGATAAGAAAAAGTCTAGGTGTTTATTTTTTTACTTAATTCTAAATAGAACCTTAATGCTTAATAATATTAAATATTAAGTTATTTGTTTTTGTAGTATCTTATTTCTATTAAGTAATAAAAAGTAAAGAAAAATCAATATGTTATTTTTTCCATTTAGAAAAAACTATATATTTTAACTTTTTTTATTTAGTAAAAATTTTAAAATAAGTCATGAAAAAGTAGAAAAACAAATAACCTAAATTCTGAAAATAAATTGTTTTCAGTAAAAAGCCAAAAAATAAATACCACCTAAGTGTATATTTAGTAGACCAACTTAATAATTTAAGTGACTTAATAACTTAGTTTAAGTTATTAATAAAATTGAGTATGTTTGGTAAAATAACTTAATAATATGATTTAAAGTAAAAAACAATTTTAAGTAATAAGTAAAAATAATTAACCTATTATTAAATTCACATCTTTATTTTAATTTTTATACAACATTTATCATAATTACCTTCACAATCCTTTTTACTTATTCATGACTTTCATTGTTACTTGACATTCTTCGTTCTAATTATAATTTATAAGAATAAATATATCAATTTGATAATTTAAGATAAATTTTAATTTAATTTTATCAAACAACTTTAATTCTTAAAATAATAATTAAATAATAAGTTTTAAATCAACAACTTATCTGTAATTTAAGTTAAAGTCTACTTAAAGTTATTAAATAATAGGAATTAAGTTTTACCAAAGTTGAGTATTAAATATATATATATATATATATATATATATATATATATATATATATATATATATATATATATATATATATATATATATATATATATATATATATAACACATTCTTTTACTTGATTACCCCCATCAACTTTGTTGTAAAAATATATAGCATAATTTTATTTTATTTTTTCCTTCTTACCCTCCTCCCCGTTTCTTTTAAAATTTTCAAGAGTTAAATGAAAATAAGAAGGGGTGGAGAGAAAAAAGAAAGAAAAATAAATGAAATGAAGGAAAATAACAAGGAAAAAACACAAAAATAAAAATAATTTTCTAAAAATAAATATTTTCTCTTTTTTATTTATACAAAATAAACAAATTCTAAAATTGTATGACTTTTTTTTTTTATATATATATATATATATATATATATATATATATATATATATATATATATATATCTTCACAAACAAGAAGGGGTGGAGAGAAAAAAGAAAGAAAAATAAATGAAATGAAGGAAAATAACAAGGAAAAAACACAAAAATAAAAATAATTTTCTAAAAATAAATATTTTCTCTTTTTTATTTATACAAAATAAACAAATTCTAAAATTGTATGACTTTTTTTTTTTTTAAATATATATATATATATATATATATATATATATATATATATATATATATATATATATATATATATATCTTCACAAACACTATTATTTTGGGAAAAT
This sequence comes from Vitis riparia, assembly GCF_004353265.1. Lineage (NCBI taxonomy): Eukaryota > Viridiplantae > Streptophyta > Magnoliopsida > Vitales > Vitaceae > Vitis > Vitis riparia. Next base: position 1,473,704 of record NC_048437.1, on the reverse strand, counting down.
AAGTAAAAAAAAAAACTACCTTTCCTTATTTTAAAAACAAAATTTGAAAATAAGTCTTGGAAAAGATAACAAAGAAGCCCTATACACTAACCAATGAATCAAATCTCTTTCCAATTTTAAGTTCTTCTATGATCATTTCAATTTTACAATGCCCTTTTTGTTAATCCACCAAATTTTATATTCTTGGCAAGGCCAATAGAGACAATGGGTCAGTCACATTCAGTTTTGGTCCTTTCCTTCTGTTGGGACTATGGTTGTCTATCACATTTGGACCTAACATAATGCTGTATTTTTATTTTATTTTTTCTAGATGATTCCATAAAATGAATTCTAAGTTAACAATTTACTTTCCTGCTATTTCAAGCTACTAAGATGATCAAGAGGATATGGTTCCATCAAGAAAACCTAGTAAGTAATACCCAAACAACAATGATAAATTACTCATTCCATGGTTATATTAAGTTAACTTTAGAGAAATAAAGAGTTTAAATATATATTATTCTTAAAAAAAATTATATTATATTATATTTTTCTTTGTATTTTTCATAGTTAACTAAACATAAGAATTTGAGATCTCTTTAATATTTCTATATCCTAATAAGAGTCTAAAAAATAAATGATATTAAAGTCCTAACGAGCCATTTGTGAAAATTCAATGAGATTTCCTTTTTTTTTTTTTTTTAATGGCCTAAACAACTAGTTTAATGGCCTCATACTATTACGCTTGTTTGACAAGATAAAAAGATACGATAAGATTTAAACATTCTATTACTGTGTTTAAGTATAGAAAAGATAGGAAAAAAGGCATGAATAAGTTACATCATCAATAGTAATTTTACTTAGATATGTGCACTAATTATACATATATTGATAGTGTTAGAGTGAGAAAAAAAAAATTGTGATCCTAAACATTGGTATTGTTGGAGTCATTGATTTGAGGGCTCTTCTCATGTGATTTAGACTCTTTAATTAGATCTTTATGAGACTTGTAAAACAAAAAGAAACTACCTCAAACATGCTTTCAGTAAGTATTCTATTACTTAATGGATGTTTGATAAAACTTATTTCTTATTACTTAATGACTGAATTGACTTTAAGTTAAATTATTTTTAAGTTGTTAACTTAAAACTTATTACTTATTTTTACTTTAAGTATTAAGGTTGTTTAGTAAAATTAACTTAAAATTTATTTTAAGTTATTAAATTAACATCTTTACCCTCATTAGTTGTATTTAAAGTTTATTATTAAAAATTAGAACTAGTATTTATTTTCATTAATCTTAAGCCATAAATTTATTTATTAAACATTCATACTTAAAATATTGTAAATTGATAAAATAACCTTAAAATATTTACTGTAAAAAATGAATCATGAATATAGAGTTATGGTTGTTAAATATATTTTCATTAGATTTTGACAAATAAAAAAAATTAAGAATAAGTTAATTATTTTGACTTAAATACTTAAAATCATTTTTAATTTTAAACCATAATATTAAGTTATTTTATCAAACATGCTTAATTTACTTAATAATTTAAATTAAGTTATTAAATTACTTTAAGTCATTAAGTTGATTTATCAAACACCCTCTTCATCATCTTATAGATTTTTTTTCTTTTCTTTTTTTTTTTTACATTTTTTAGTCTTATTATTCATAATATATATATATATATATATATATATATATATATACATAACAAATTTGATATTATTTGGTTTTATTTTTACTAACTAGTTGTTAGGTCGTGTTCATATCTAGTAGAATCTTATACAGTAATTAGATCCCACAAATCATCGAGACATTCCATCACAACCTATATAAGACTTTTTAATAAAGCAATATGTTTTCCACTCTTAAAAAAAATAAAAATAAAAAATAAAAAAAAATTAATATTAACCATGGCATTATATATCCAAGAAAAATAATTTGTTGTCCTATTTTATTCAGACCTCTTACTCGAAATGTCAAAAACAACCTTAAGGTGGAGTTTGTATGCCGGCGAACCAACTAACTTCCATGAAATCCCAATACAAATTAATTATTTATAATACTAACTCTTTCTTTTAGGAGAAAGAGTAATACAAAGGAGAAGCAACAAAATGGTATAGTCAAGTGGAAACGAATAGAAATATATATTTACAATACTAACTCTTTCTTTCAGGAGAAAGAGTAATATAAAGGAGAAGCAACAAAATGGTATAGTCAAGTGGAAACAAATAGAAATATATAAGCCCTCAATGAGGAAGCTCGACTTTGTGTTTATCTCCAGTCTCTCACTTTCCACTTATAGTCTTCTAGACGGTGAAAGTGATGGTTTTGGCTTATTATCATATTTTAATTTTTGTTATCAAATTTTCTAAAATTTATTGTAGAAAATAAATTTAAAAAATTGAAGAAGTTTTCAATGCTCCATTTAGATGAGAAAAAGTATAACCAAGTGATAAACCAACTTAATAACTTAATTTAAGTTATTAAGTAAATTAAATTTATTTAGAAAAATAACTTAATAGTATGATTTAAAGTAAAAAACAAATAAAAATGATTAATTTATTTTTAAGTTCATATTTTCAATTTATCTTTTTACCCTTATTTGTTTTAGTTAGCTTCACAATTTCTTTTGCCTAATTTATAATTTATAAGGATAAATATATTAATTTGATGACTTAATAAACTAAAAGTTAATTTTATTAAACAACTTTAATACTTAAAATAAGAAATAAGTAATAAGTTTTAAGTCAATAATCTAAGTATAATTTAACTTAAAATCAATATGAATTATAATTTAAGTTATTAAATAATAAGTATTAAGTTTTATCAAACATCCTCTAAGTTCGTCTGGATGAACAAGTCCTAAAGAATGGGGGGAAAATATAGGAAGAAAATTCTCGATCTTTTACTTGATTACCCTATCAACTTTGTTGTAAAAATATACATTTTAATTCTTCAAAAATAGAAATGAAATAAATTTAGAGAATAACAATATGAGAAGTTATCAATTTTAAATTTTTTTCCCTTTCCTTTTATTTTTCTTTTTTCTTTTCATTTTCTTACCCTCCTTGTTTCTTTTAAAATTTTCAGGATCGGAATGAAAATAAGAAGAGGTGGAGAAAAAAATGACATGGAGAAAAAGAACTAGGAAAAAAAAATTAAAATTAAAATTAAAATAATTTAAAAATAATTTTCTGAAAATAAATATTTTCTCTTTTTTATTTATACAAAATAAACAAATTCTAAAAATGTATAACTTTTAAAAAATATCTTCAGAGACATTAATATTTTGGGAAAATAAGGAAAAAAAAAGAACTACCTCTCCTTATTTTACAAACAAATTTTGAAAATAAGTGTTAGAAATATGGCAAAGAAGCTCTATACACTAAACCAATGAATCAAATCCCTTTCCAATTTTAAGTTTTTCTATGATCATTTCAATTTTACAATGCCCTTTGGTGTTTAATCCACCAAATTTTATACTCTTGGCAAGGCCAATAGAGACAATGGGTCAGTCAGTTTTGGTCCTTTCCTTCTGTTGGGACTATGGTTGTCTATCACATTTGGACCTAACACAATGCTGTATTTTTATTTTATTTTACTGAATTTAATTTGCTGCCTAGGTTTGACCAAAATCTTTAATTAAAAGAAAGAATATATGTATATAGAGGTTTGTGGCCGTTCGGACTGTTTTTAAAAATTGTTTTTTTTCTTTAAAATAAAAATATAGAAAATAAGTTAGATAATTAAAAACTATTTTTTATTTTTAAAAACAGAATAATATTTTCACTTTTTTTTAGGGTTTTTTAATAAATAATTATACAAATATATAGAATGATTAAAAATAAAATATTAGATATAAAATTATTTTTTTAAAATATTAAAAACAAGTTAAAAAATATTTTAAGCTTTAAAAAACTATTTTTTGGATTTATTTTCAAAAATAGTTCTGTAACTTCAATTCTGTTTTTTTTTTCTTGGTGGGGAAACATTCATGAGTAAGCCTCCAAAATCTAGGCACAAAAATAATTTCCTAATTATATATTAATATTAGGTTGGGAATTGACATAAAAGTTTTTATTTTTATTAATTATATGTTGAATAATTATTAATATTAAAGTGGGTAAGGAAAATGATAGATAATCATCCATGTCTCATACCTAATCATAAGAAAACCCATAAAATAACTTTCCTTTCAACAATTACTTTATACCTTCTTTTAATGTTAGCCCACCAACCTCTTCCCGTCAATTTTGTAAGAAACCACAATTTTTAATTACTTAAAATTTTAAAAATATCAAAATCATCACCCCAAGGGTAATTGCTTCTTCTACTACTACAAAACGTATGAATATAAACTACCTCGAAAAAGACTCTTATTGCTTTTTGCACGAATACAATCACTACATAAAAAATGACTCCAAAAAAAGAAAAAATAAAAAAATCATACACTATAATTGGACTTAAAACACAATGAATTATTGATTTTTATTCGGTCACTTAATCTTATTGATTTTTATTAAGTCACTTAATCTTCTTAATTTTTATTAAGTCAGTCCCTAGGAATATACATATTTTTTATTAATTTATATTATTTAAGGTGGCTTAAAATGAACTTTATTTTAACATATAAAAGAACTTAATTAATTGAAGTATTGTAATTCAAATGACTTTTTATATTTGTCTCCTCAAATTTGTTTCCTAAATTAAATATTTTAATTTACCTTTCTAAAAGAAAGAAAAAAGGTCAAATAATAATAATAATATGTGGTATATATGACTGTTGGTGGGTCCCAATCCTCCACATGATGTGGAGTTGAAGCAAATACAATCTCCACCACCCATCATTACCAAAAAATTTAATCATACTCCAATGAAGTGGCAGGTCATGATTGCCATATTGGTCAGTCAAATCAAGGGTCAAGATGCATCCTCCACTGACCCTCCATGTCTAATGACGCATTCTCACCCACCCAAAACCCATGAAAAGGAAAGCCTATCATTTCACCTTACGAAAATGCTCTAGTTAATGCCCAAGGAAGCTGATTTCTCACCATCCCCAACCGAAGCGACGCCGTTTCTGTCCTCCCACCTTCTTCTTCATAGTGTTCCCCCGTCTTCTTCTTCAGTTTCATATCGCTGAGCTCCACCTTTGGGTTTTCTTTTTTCCTTTTCCCAAACGATATCGTTCCGCTAGTCTCACCTTCCGCAGTCAGTCGAGACGTCGTCGTTTTCTGCTTGTTCATTTTATCCTTTTGTAAAACGACGTCGTCCCGCTGATATAAGCTTCTCCATCGGCAAACGGCGTCGTTTTGATCTGGTCTCAACGTCTCCCCATTTATAGCTCCCCTTCGTCTTCTCCTTCAGCTGGTTCAACCGCCCATCATCATCTTCTTCTTCATAAAAAGACGTCGTCTCAGTTGTATCCCATCACCTTCTTTGAAAAACGACGTCGTTCAACTGCTATCACCCTGTGAACTCATGGCTTCATCAGCTTCTCATATTATTATTGTGATATTGTTGGCTCTGGCAGTATCGTCCGCGTTGGTTTCTCCGGCGGCTTCAACGTCGAGAGGTCTCGATCGCCGGCCGGAAAAAACTGGGTTCAGGGTCAGCCTCAGGCACGTCGACTCCGGTGGTAACTACACCAAATTCGAACGTCTAAAGCGTGCGATGAAGCGTGGGAAGCTGAGACTCCAACGCCTGAGCGCCAAAACTGCGTCGTTTGAATCGTCCGTTGAAGCCCCAGTGCACGCCGGCAACGGCGAGTTTCTGATGAAACTGGCCATTGGAACGCCGGCGGAGACCTACTCGGCTATCATGGACACCGGCAGCGACCTGATCTGGACTCAGTGCAAGCCCTGCAAGGATTGCTTTGATCAACCAACACCGATCTTCGATCCGAAAAAGTCGTCGTCGTTCTCGAAACTGCCATGCAGCAGCGACCTCTGTGCGGCTCTTCCGATCTCTTCATGCAGCGACGGCTGCGAGTATCTCTACTCATACGGAGATTATTCTTCGACACAAGGCGTTCTAGCCACTGAAACCTTCGCGTTTGGCGATGCCTCGGTGTCTAAAATCGGGTTCGGGTGTGGGGAAGACAACGACGGAAGTGGGTTCAGCCAGGGGGCAGGGCTGGTGGGGCTTGGCCGAGGACCACTGTCGCTGATTTCCCAGCTGGGTGAGCCTAAGTTCTCATACTGCTTGACCTCCATTGATGATAGCAAAGGTATCAGTTCTCTCTTGGTGGGGTCTGAAGCCACTATGAAGAATGCAATCACCACTCCATTGATCCAAAACCCTTCACAGCCATCATTCTACTACCTTTCCTTGGAAGGAATCAGCGTTGGCGACACGCTTTTACCCATCGAAAAATCCACTTTTTCGATTCAGGATGATGGGAGTGGTGGCATGATCATAGACTCTGGCACAACGATTACCTACCTAGAGGACAGTGCTTTTGCTGCTCTCAAAAAGGAGTTCATTTCTCAGATGAAGCTTGACGTTGACGAGTCCGGCTCGACCGGGCTTGACCTTTGCTTTACCCTACCGCCGGATGCATCCACAGTCGACGTCCCACAGCTGGTGTTTCACTTTGAAGGTGCCGATTTGAAGCTTCCTGCCGAAAACTATATTATAGCGGATTCGGGTTTGGGAGTGATTTGTTTGACGATGGGGAGTTCGAGCGGGATGTCGATATTTGGGAATTTTCAGCAGCAGAACATCGTGGTGCTGCATGATCTTGAGAAGGAGACAATCTCATTTGCTCCAGCGAAGTGCAATCAGCTTTGAGTTTGTGTGACCCATCTGTTCTTTGTTCGTTTAATTCCTCTCTGGCTTTTTTTCAATTAGTTGTGATTTCTTCTTCCTTAGTTTCTGAAACAATATGCATACTGCAATTAATAAGCTTACTGCATATTTTATAAGTTATATAGCATATGATGATCGACAGTCTTTAGGGATTCCTTTCTATATGGGCTTTATCGTCGTATATATCATAAAAATCGAACATCCAGACAATTATCACAATTTATCATGCTAGAGATGGCTGCTATGAAAGTGGGTGAATCGCTTTGGAGGATGAGAAAAAGAGAAAGTGAATCCAAATTACATATTCGGAGATATACTATAAAAGAACAAAAAATGTGCCCTTCTTTTTTTTCTTGGCTTAGATATGGATTTTGTATGATACCAATATTCGACGTGACTGGATACCCATTTTATGAAGCATATCTTCTATATACTTTAGTCACGCTACTACTATAATACATAGATTAACATTTATAAACCCTTGTGAAAATAAACAATAAAAAATACCTTTCTTTATTAATGTTGTGGTGTCAATAATCACCCATATTTATTTGTATCCATTTTTTGAATATATTTTCCAAATAAATAGTAATAAATAAATATCCCTTTCTTTCAAGAAAAAAGCATCATTTAATATTTTAGTGTAAATTATTTATAGGCATATAACCTTTATAAATAGTAGATCTAAAATCTCATCTAAGCATAGAATTCATTGTTGTGGTTGTGGAGGAAGATATGGAAGGAAATCATTTTCATGAGTAAAAGAGTGATAAACTCTGGATGTCTGAAACTTGTGGGGAAGAATGGTTGCCCAACGTCCTAACAACCAATAAGAATGTCGTGATGTATATGTGTAAAATATGGATCACTTAACGTGAGTGCAAGGCTAACGTGCTTTCTTATAAGTGTGGGACAAGGCTTCCATGCAATCATCAACACACCTACTCATGGAATGCTTACTCAAGGTTAGAACATGAATCAAAGGAACATCAAATTAAAGCCAAGTAAAAGCCCCATCAAAACTTTTTGAAGAAATAATTAAAAAAGAGAATAACAATTAATGCATAAGTGTTTGTCCTACTATAGTGTATGTGTGACATATCTTTTAAAAGTGGCTTGAGACAATTGTTGTGTCCCAAAAGCACAATATTATATATATATACATATATATATATATATCTTTGAGATGAGATTTCATAAAACTGAAAAATGTGGCTCATGAGGTAGAGTGTTCAAGGTTATTTAACTCCTCGCTTTTATATTAACCAAAATTTGAATGAGAAAAAACCCAAAATGAAAATTTGTTGAAATTAACTATTTTGTTTCTCAAATTGCATCCAAGATGTTATGTTAGAATACAAGATACAAGAGTTTAGCAAACCACAAAGCTTTTTTGTCATTTTTCGTTGTATTGATGATTATTTGTTATGAATTTGTAAAATATAAACAAGATTAGGTTTAAAATGAAACAAATATTACTATAGATAACATCTATAGAGTGGGAGTTTTGACTCAAAATACTACATTGAAAAAAAAAATCTTAAAATAAACTTATTTTCAAAATAATGCTCAATCTAGCTAATACATTTGTATCACATAAGATGTCATGTCATAAAACCGTAGTTGGTAATTATGGTTTTATTTTTTTAAAACGATTAGAAACCATAGTCATCAATCATACTTTTAACTTTAAGTTTAAAACCGAAATTAATTATTACGGTTTTGATCATTTTAAAAAAAAAATTCAAAACCGTATTCACCAACCGTGACTTTAACTTTAAATTTTTTTTATATATATAAAATTATGTTGTTTCATTCAAAATATTTAACTTAAATTTTTTAAAATAAAAATATCATATTATTTTGATTTTAAATAAACTTATCTCATTATTTAAAATTAAATAATTGATATTTTTAATTTGATATAAAAATATATATATATTTTTTAAATTTTATTATTTCTTGTTTGTTCATTATTTTTTATATTTTAAAATACCTTAATAAAATTCTCTAATATATTTATAATTAATCAAGTAAAGTATTTTAATATAAAAATAAATTCATTTATAGTTAAATAAAAAAATATAAGGTATATAATATTTGTTTTCAAATATATATGAAATAATATTTTATTTATATTAATAATTCTTATACCAATAATACTAAATGCATTTATATTGTTCCAAAAAAGTCTTTTATATTGGTTTCAATTTTGTTAAAAACGATTTTTTTTGAGAAAAAATTTTAAATACCAAAATGATGTGCTTACATTTTTTTCCCTTTTTTGAACTCAATTTTCTAGAAAATTAAAACGAAAAAAATACCATCCAAACATATTTTCAAACTTGATTTTCGTTTTTTTAATCTTTGAAAATAAAAACAAAAAATAGTCAAAGGTACATAATTATGAAGATTTTAATTTGATAAAAAATAAGTGAGAATCTCTCATACTAAAGATTCTCCTAAAGATTTGTCTTTTAACTTGTAAAAATTCATAAGATAAAATTTATTTTTTTAAAAAAATTAAATATTAAAAGATTAATTTTAAAAGTTAAATATTATCAAGATTTATAATGTTTTAATAAAGTTGAATTTTTTTTTTTTAAGTCAAATTGGTAAATGAATTTTTATTTATTTTAAAATATTTAAACTATTCTTATAGTTGGTATAAATATTGTTAAAATATAATTTCTAAGGAAAAAAAACGATAAAATATAAAAATATACTTTCACTTTTATTCTAAATATAGAAATTAAAAATTAAACATAATTCCAAACACATACCAAACATTTTCCAAGTTTATTATTTTTCATATTTCCTTAAATTTTAAAAAATTAATTATGAATTTTCTTTTTAAAATTACATATATTTTTTAATTTAAAAAAATTAAAATTTTAATACATTCAAATTTGGAAATTTTAAGCATTATGTGTTGAATAATAACTTTAAAATTAGATTTAAATATAATTTAATATTTAAATAATCAAATAGTAATAAAAAGCTCTCTACTTAAATTCTTTTTATTATCTTTTAACTTATCGCAAAGCATGAGATACGTTTTTATTTCAAAGAGTTGTTTAAATATTAGAAAATCACTTTTAAAATTTAAATATAAATGTTAAAAATGTTTGAATAGACCTCATAGACTTATATTTTGTAACATGATTTTATTTATGATGTTTAAGAAAAAATTACAATATTAATATTTTTTCGCAAGCAAACTTGATAAAGTTAATTTTACTTATTTAAAAATATTTTAATTATCATTTCCTCTAATATAGTATAAGTATTGTTAAAATTAAATTTCAAAAGAAAAAAATTAATAACAAGGCATTAGTAATTACATTTACTTCTATTTTTTCTTTTTAGTAAATTTAGAAGTTAAATATAATTTCAAATACACTCAAACATGCTAGAAGAATCTTCTAAGTTTACTATTTTCAAATAACTTTTTAGCTTAATCATATTTTTTGTTATTCCCTCTGCTAAATATATATATAACTCTCAAATGGTAAAAGATAATTCTAGACCTGTAACTTGGGTGGGTTGGTTGGGTTGATAGCTAAATCGAACCCAACCCAAATTAAGGAACAATAAACTTAACCCGAATTAAGAAATAATCAACCCATGTTCAACCCAATCCAACCTCTAACCTAAGTTACTCAATTTAAGTCCAACCCAACCTTATTTTTTTGAACTTGAGTTGAACTTGGGTTGATCAAGTTAAACTCACGTTTATCGAGTTAAATTTGAGTTTATCAAGTTAGACTTGGGTTGGTTAGGTTGATTGGGTTGTCTTATTCAGATTCATACATAGTGATTTTTAAAAAAACTTTTTTTTTCTATATACTTATGTCAAATTTTAAATAATAAATAACACAAAAGCGAGTTTATCGAATTAGACTTAGGTTAGTTGAGTTAATTGGGTTGTGTTATTCAAATCCATACATAGTGGTTTTCTTTTTAACAAAAATAAAAATAAAAATAATATATATATATATATATATATATATATATATATATATATATATATATATATATATATATATATATATATATATTTATGTCAAATTTTAAATAATAAATAACACAAAAGTTCAAGATAATGGTAAAAAAAATAAAAATAAAATTTACATATCTTTTTTTAAAAAAAATGAAAAAGCTTATATTGTATCAAAAGTAAAATATACGTGTGTGTGTATATATATTTTAAAATAATGAAAATATATATTATGATTATAATTTGATATTTTTCTTTAAAATCTAAAAAGAAAATGAATATTATGATATAGGATAATAAATATTAAAAAAATATTAAATCGGGTTTGGGTTAGGCTCAGGTTGTTCAAAACTTTAACTCGAGTCCAACCCAAAATAAATTCGGGTTGAGAAAACTTAATCCAAGTTTAACCCAAGTAATGAAAATATTTGTTCAAACCTGTCGAAACTTCGAGTTGGGTCGAGACAATCCGTCCATGTTGCACCCCTATCATTGAAGTTTGAAGATTGGTTTGTTTGGTTGCAATATGCAAGATAGTTTCATTTGAAACTATAATGTAATTTGAGTTCCAAGAAATAAGAAAGGAAATTAAAAAAAAAAATTGAAAAAATGTGGTTAAGTAATAAGAAAGGAAATAAAAAAAAAAGCACAAACTAAAAAATCAGAACACCTGTGGATAATATTTTTTAAAGAGGCTGGAATATTAATATATTTTTCTTAAGTCAATTTGACAAATGGCTCGTTACTTATTTAAAAATATTAAACCTATCTTTATTCCTAATACGAGTATTATATGTTCTACCATGGCAATTTTAATCTACTAAATTTATAAATTTTTTTTCTTTATTACTTATCTATTAAGGAAGATACTATGATGGGAGTTATTTTATGTAATTTTATGTATTATGTGACTTATTATTATTATTATTTTTAAATTACTATTGCTAACATTATTTATGGTACCATAGAAGCTCATAAGCTTCTTATAATAATCCATACTTCCCTCATGAAATTTATCCATAAAATTTTTTAAAAAAATTCTTCTAAATTTTTTCCTTTTTTTCACAACAAAGAAATATTATTTTCAAAGATGATATTTATTTTTATTTGTCTACAAATTTTTATTTTTAGATATTATATTTATTTTTATTTGTATACAAATTTTAATTAAGGTAAAACATAATTATTGCCCTCAATTTTTTTATTCTTTTCCACTTTCCAAAATAAAAAATGAACCAGAGATTTTAAGAACTTTTATATAGGGTCATAGTCGGATTGCATTAAAGTGTAAAAATTTATATTATATATATTCCCACATATAAATAATCAAACAAACAAAACAAATTTATGTATTTCCAAGCACATCCAAACAATCAAATAAACAAAAAAGGTCATTGGTATATTCTCGAAGTTTGTACATGAAAAAAAAATGTATATATATATATATATATTGGATTCATATATTCTTGGAGTTTCTACATAGAAATAAAAAAGAGATCATATATATACTTGTGGACCTCGTATTTTCACACGGTGCGTTCCTACTCGATGACGAGATTCGTTTTTTATTTTATTTGGTGAAAAATATGATTTTTTAGAAAAGACTTGGAGTCGTAACTTATTTTTGTTTTATTTTTAAATGGTAAACAAAATAAAAAAGAAAACCCTAAGTGTGACTCCTTATTTGGAAAAGGTAGTCTATGAAAAACCAAATCTAGGCTCGAGGGTTAGGTTACTCATCGGGAAGGTACGGTAAAGACCGTAGCACCCCTCTAAGTCTTTAAAAACGGGTCTCTACTAATGAGATGAAACAACCATAACAATTGGTGAAGAAATCAATAGATACCAAAGTGATCACAAATCGGAAGCAAGTCATGATAATGAATAAATGAACAATGACAGCAAGTAATAAAGCGTTATCATGAAACAGAGTTAGCGTAATAACAAATACAAAATATATCGCACATAGTGTAAGATAAAGATCAGACAATATTCATTAAGCATAACAGTTGACGATCAGAAGAAAAATCTCATATGTAGGGCCCCCATCAAAACCCAATTTATTTTGTATGAATTAATTTCACAAATTCCATTACTTTTGAAATTATGAAAAATTCATTCATACTTATTAAGAATAGTGAAAAACGAGAAAATAATTAAAAATCAAAGAAAGTCAAAGAAGCATGCCTGAATAAAAAATGGCAACAAGTTTATTAAAAAAATTAGGTTTTGGTGAATCACAATTTTAATGAAGAGAAGAAAAAAAAAAAGAAATGAGGAAATAATAATAATAATAATAATGACAAATAAATAAATAAACTAATAAAATAAAGTAAAATAGTAAAATAAATAAATAAATAGTCATATGAAAGATGAATAAATAAAATAATTAAATTAGGTGGATAAACAAATTAAATAAATTAATTTAAAGGATTTGAAAGACATTTTTGAAAATCAAGTTTTTGAAACTTATTTGAAAATTGAAGTCTCGAAAATTATTTGAAAATTGGAGTCTTGAAAATTAAATTTAAGAATTGGAATTTCAAAAATTAAATTTGAACGAAATTAGAATTTTTAAAATTATTTTACAATTAGAGTTGTGAAAATTAAATTAAGGAATTGAAATTTTGGAAATTAAATTTGAAAGAAATTAGCAAATTATTTGAGAATTGGAGTTTTGAAATTAAATTCAAGAATTGGAATGTTAGAAAAATAATTTGGAACTGGAAGTCATGAAAATTGGAACTTGGAAAAATTATTTGGGAATGAGATTTCTTATGAATTAATTCTGAAAATTGGAATTTTGGAAAATTATTTGGAAATGGAAATTTCTAAAAGAATAAATTTGAAAATTGGAATTTTGAAAAATTATATTTTGAAGATGGCATTTTAAACATTAAATTTAGGATTTTAGAATTTTGGAGAATTTATTTGGAGATGACATGAAAAATTGAATTTGGAAATTGAAATTTTGAAGAACTATTTAAAGATGGAATTTTAAAATAAATAAATAAATAAATAAATAAATAAATAAAATAATAATAATAATGAAAATAATAATTATTAAATAAATAAATGTGAAAATTGAAATTTTGGAAATTGAGGATTAGAATTTGGAAACCGGAATTTGGAAGAATTATTTAAAGATATGAATAAATAAATAAAATAATTATAATAACTAAAATAATAATGATTAAATAAATAAATGTGAAAATTGAAATTTTGGAAATTGGGGATTAGAATTTGGAAACCGGAATTTGGAAGAATTATTTAAATATGGAATTTTAAAAATAAATGAATAAATAAAAAAATAATAATAACGAAAATGATAATGATTAAATAAATAAATATGAAAATTGGAAATTAAATTTGGAGAGCAGAATTTGGAAGAATTATTTAAAGATAGAATTTTAAAAGTGAATAAATAAATAAATAAAATAATAATGATTAAATAAATAAATGTGAAAATTGAAATTTTAGAAATTGGGAATTATAATTTTGAAACTGGAATTTGGAGGAATTATTTAAAGATGGAATTTAAAAAAATAAATGAATGAATAAATAAAAATAATAATAATGGTTAAATAAATAAATGAGAAAATTTGAAATTTTTGGAAATTAAATTTGGAAATCAGAGTTTTGAAGAATTACTTAAAGATGAGATTTTAAAAATAAATAAATAAATAAAATAATAATAACGAAAAATAATAATGATTAAATAAATAAATGTGAAATCGGAATTTTGATGAATTATTTAAAGATAGAAATTTTGTAAAAATAAATAAATAAATAAATAAATAATAAAAATAATAAAAATAATAATGGTTAAATAAATAAATGTGAAAAATTGAAATATTTGGAAATTAGAAATTAAATTTGGAAATCAGAGTTTTTAAGAATTACTTAAAGATGAGATTTTAAAAATAAATAAATAAATAAAATAACGAAAATAATAGTGATTAAATAAATAAATGTGAAATCGGGATTTTGATGAATTATTTAAAGATGAAATTTAAAAAATAAAATTTGAAAATAATTAAAGTTTGGGAAGTCAAAGTTTTGAAAACTAAAATTTTAAAAATGGAAGTTTTTGAAAAAATAAATTAAAAACAGAGCTATGAGAAATTAAATTAGAACCGAAGTCTTGGAAAATTATCTTACAATTAAAATTTTGAAAATGAAATCTTTGACATCAAAAGTTGGAGAGAATTAAGAAAATAATAACAAAAAAGAAATGACTTTAGCATGGCCAAACGTGCACAACGTGTCTTTAAGGAATAAAAAAATAATAAAAGAAAAGGCACCACAAACCCATTTCCATTAAATCTTTCAAATGCCTAGGAGTTCCATGGTAATGCTAACACCAGACTTCAAGGAATTTACTTGGGGTCCTTAGGAAGTTCCTCTGATCCTCTTTGCAGCCATGCCGAAATCTTAGCTTGCAGCATATATACCCATAAATCTTTCATTATCCGCTCCCCAACGTGAAGCCACCAAGTATTGAAGATGTCAAGATGGAGAACAAGCATGCATACGGGCTGCATGCGCATGAGAGGGAATGGAAGGGAGTTTGAGTGAGGAAGGATGACTTGGTGGTGGAGTGAGTGAGAGCCATGGATGTAATGGATATTGGGGGATAGAAATGGAAATGGTGGAGGGTTTGATGAAGCATGAAGGTAGGATGGAAATGTGGTGAGATAGTGGGTATGATGGATAAGAGATGTGAGAGAAACGGGTATGAGGGCATTTTTTTTGAAAAAAATGATGATATGGATATGGAGGTAAGCGGGACGGGTATAGAGATGGGTGTGAAGATTGAAAATGGAGTGAAATGGAATGAGTGTTTATACATGTGGTGGATACAGGAAATGAGAAGGATGGGGAGTGAGATAGATTCGGTGGGTATGAGAATATGGGTTAGGTTGAGTGAGATAGATTCGGTGGGTATGAGAATATGGGTTGGGTGATGCGTGCATAGGGCTTTCGTGTACGTGGGAAGGAGAGAGAAGTGAATGAAAAAAAAATGAGTGAGAAACATTGAAGAAAATGGGTTCAATGGGTATGAATGAGGGTTTAGAGAGAGAAGTGGGTTTAAAGATGGGTATGAGATGTGGAGAGAGGAAGATGGTGACGGGTATGAGATTAGTGGGGTATGAAGTTGGAGATGAGTAGTGAGTGGGATGAAAATATGGAGAGAGAGAGAGAGAGAGAGAGAGAGAAGGGTGGTATATGGCAGTGAGAGAAACAGGTTAGAGATGGGCATGGAAATAGCAGCAATCCAAGTTCAAAATTTTCCAAATTCAATTTCATATTAGAATATTTCAACTCTCTTGCATCATTCTTTAGATCAAACATGAACTTCACCACTTGTTACCACCACTGAGGTCCAGTTCTAGCTTTGAAGATGAAACTTCCTATTCTTTGATGGGCACAAAATACCCAAAAAATGAGAGATAAACACCAAATATTACCATTGATCCACCCGAGGCAGAACTTATAGTGTCAACAGCTTCATCAACCTAAAGCGCCCAAACAATCTCATATGTATTCTTTGTCTAGGTACCTCCCAACGACTCTGATGTTCAGCTCCCTCAGAAGCACCCCAATCCAGACGACCAACCTAAGCATGATATTCTCTCCAAAAAAAAAAAGAACGCCCAAAACGGAGGATATAGTGAAGGAAAAATAGAGCTTGCACCAAAGGGAAGTAAGGTTGTTATATTTAGCTCTATCTCATGCTGATCAGTGAGCTCAATATAGGTGGAAGAATCTCAAGACGTGAGAATAGGATTTCTATTTATCAAACTCAGGGAGAGATTAATACATCAAGTGTTTTCCAAAGGGAAACAAAGACATCGGAACTTGAGGTCCTAACAGAGCATGCACATAAAAAAGCAGACATAGAAAAGCAAACAAGTGGCCCATGACGTCCACACTAAATTATCCAATGAACCCAAAAACTATCAGGAAACAAGATAGAACACTCTGAAATGAGAAAATACAAAGGAGTGTCGAAATCATACCTGGATTGGATTGACAAGCTCTTCCCCTACTCCTTTAGTTTTCTTTCTAAGGCTCCTCACTGGTTCACTCTCAAGCTCTCTCCAAAAAAAAAAATCTCCCTCTCCTTCAAGCTCACCCTGTATCTCCCCGCAACAGCCAAAGGAAGATCTCTTTCTAAGGTGTCTTGCCCTCCCAGCTCTGCAAAAAAAAAAAAAAAAAAAAAAAAAAAAACCGATAAAAATCCCCCTTTCTCTAGCTTGCTCTCCAAGCTATCTATCCCTGCTATCACCCGCTTGCAGAACTAGCTCCTCTGTCTCCCTAGACCATCACCTCAATCTCTTTGGTTACCCCAGAACGGCTCACCCCATCAGTCCCATCTAGCTGCCCAATGCAGCGCAATCTCAGGGTGGCCAACAGAAGAAATGAAAAAGAAAAGAAAATAAAAGAAAAAAAAGTCCCCCATCTGAGGGGGTCTACAATACTAACTCCATATATGCTCGGAGTTTCTACATGAAATCATAGCTCCATAGTGAATAAATGAGCATGAAAAAAAAAAAAACCTTATAATCCAATAATCCATTCAAGTTTAAAATCTATCTAATATAACCACATACCAACAATATAAAAAAATTAATTTTCTTTTGATAACAATGATATAAAAAAGAACTAATATTATTTGACAATGGATATTAGTGAGGACATACCTTTATAAATGATAGATGAAAGTGGTATGTTCTTGCGTGAAAAAAGAAAAAGAAAAAAAAGATAAAGAAGGCAAATTGTGAGAAAGGATGGGACACGAAAACGTGATAGTGATTATGAAAAGACTATTTTTAAAAATCCAACAAGAGATTGACTTTGATAAGAACTTAAAACCAAATGAGAGATAATATTATAGCTTGTGAAAGATTTTTTGCCTTCTTTTCTATTTGTATGAGAAATTGTTAATATTAATTAAATTTCATAATGCCCAAAATCATTAACCATAAATATCATTTAAATTCTTTTTCTTTTTTCTTTTACTTATACCTTCAATCAACTAAGTTTTTTTTATCCCTAGTATTGTAATTAATTCATTATAAATTCGTTATTGATTTAATAAATTATTTATATCAGCACTATTTCACTTCTAATACAAGGATATAACCTCGATGAGTTGGGATGGATTTGTGGCCAATGAAACATTCAACCCAAATTCTAACCAAAGGTGTTTAATCCATGCATTCCAAAATTTAGTTTTTTAAAATTTAAATTAGGTTCAAATTTGGTTTGTTTAGAGTCGGGTTTGGTTAGGTTGATAAGATTGTATGGATTAAATTTTAGATAGATTGAGTTGAACTCACCCATGATATCTCCTTTAAACCTTTTCATACCAAAATTTAAATAGTGAATGAAACAACATAACAACCATAAATAAATAAATATATTTTTTTTAGTTGGGAAAATGAAATGGTAGATAATAGTAACATTTTTTCTATAATAATTTGTATAATATAATTTTTTTTTATTGTAATACAATAAAAATAAAACTTTGATCCTTACCTTTATTATTAATGATGAATTACTAAGTAGAAAATGAAAATGTTTATTTTTATTTAAAATACATATAGTTGATTTCAACATATTTGAGTGTAAAAACAACCATATGTACTAGATAAAATATATATTTTTTTAAATGGAATTCCATGAAAATTAAATAAATTTATTATTCCTCCTCAAGCAAATATTAAAAAGAAAAATCAAATTACATCAAAAATTTTGCATATAGAAATGCAATATATTATACATTCAGAACTTAATCAAACATTCCAAATAAAACAAACACCTTTAATTGATGCCCTTGGCACAGTACTCCCACTAAATAAATGTTGATTAAGAGTCTAAGTGGATCAAATGATTCTAAAGTGAACTTCATTTGTAAGAATTACTTTTTTAAAGTAGAATTCCAGTCTTTACCATTTATTATGAATTACTAAGGAGAAAGTGAAAATATTTGGTACTACAAATAATTATCTCTTTGGAAATTGTTTTTAAGAATAATTTTTTATTATTCATAATAAGAAACACATAAAATACGTTTAGTAATTAAAGACTATTTTATATTTTAAGAACAAAAAATATGGTATTTTCTGATAACATTTTTTAATTGTTTTATTTTGTTATTTTTTAAGAATTATTTTAAAAAATAATTATATAAACACATAAAAGGAATAAAAATAAAACATTAAATATAAAATTATTTTAAATATATATTTAAAAATATGAAAAATAGGTTAAAAATATTTTCTATTTTTAAATAGACTTTTATTTTATAAAAATTAAACAACACTTTTTAAAAACTATTTTCAAAAACAGTTACTACATAAGTCCTAACTCTTTTAAAAATTCAAGGAAATCTTCTCTTGATGCCCCCGACACAAATTTGCTGATTAAACACACCATGATTAAAAATGTAAGTGCTTCAAAGAACTCTAAAGTGAAATACTTTTCAAAACAAATAATCAAATAAGTAAATGTATATAAATAATACAAGTAAAAAAAAAAAAAAGTATTGATTCATCCACTTAAAAATATGAAAATGAGTAATGTTATATTAACAATGAATTCATCAAATTAGTTTTCTTAACTTTCATAAGTCATTATCATTCCTAGTTTTCAAAACTTACACCCTAAGTGAATTTATTTAATTAAAGAATTAATTAAAAAAATTTGTTCTTATTATAATTTTTTCTCTTTAGATTCTATTCTTAAAGTTTAAATATAATATTGTGGATCTGTATTTTTCACGAATCTTATCATTCAATAGTGAAACTCACTTTTATATTATGAAAACTTATTTTTTTATACTATAAAAATAGGCCTTAGACAATTTTTTGGATCCACCTAACCTAATAACTTTGATTTCATATTTGAGAAATTAACTTACATTTTTATTTGCTTTTACTAAAAAGGAGATAGGAAAAGAAAAATGGTGAAATATTATTTTATTTTTATTTCTTTATATAAAAGAGACAAAGTGGAATGAGACAATGAAGTTGGAATTCATTCCAAATGCCATTCAAATTTTAAAATCAAATCTTGTATTTATCCAATCCCATTATTGCTTTTCACATCCAATCCCATTAGATCTTTTCTTGAAAAAGATAAGTGCACCAAATGACACCAAAAGTGAAACCTAGGTCCTACTCCTTTTTTAATGAAAATTTCCAAATGCTTCATCCACAATCACCAACTCACATAAATTGAGATGTTTGCCCATCATTGTCCCAATCTGAATCGCCACCATGGAAACAAGGGGCAATTATTTTATTTTTTAATAAACCATTTTAATTTTAAAAATAATTCAGTAGTTCAATTTTTTTTATATATATTTTACAATTTTCTAAAACAAATAAAAAATCCTGAATATTTTAATTTTATTTTTTATTTTATGTACTTTTACTACTTTCTACAATAATAGGCAGTCCTGAAGGCAAGGTGACATCTCCACGGAACTTGGCCCCATGCAAACTGAGGATTAAGATCACAAAGCGCAGCACAGGAAGGTTCGCTCTTCACTCAAGCGTCATTGCCCTCTTTGCTCCAAAGCATCCATCCCAAATCTCAATAATATTATACAAAAAAGGCATTCATAAGTGGGATTCTCATTCCCCACCACCACCACTTCATTTGATCAAGTCGTCTTCCCATATCCTCCCAGTTGGCCCTTCGAAGAATTTCTTTTCCTTCGCCTTCTCTTTTCTCATCTTTTTTCTTGTTTAGTGGTTTGTGGGTCCCTTACACAAGCACATCTAGCAAATTGAGACGATAATGACCATGATAATTGCACTCATCATCTTGTGCTTCTTCTTGTGGATGTTGTTGTTTCATAGTGGGTTGCAGCAGCCATGGCTAGACCAGGTAACTCCTTTTTTGGGGTTTTGAGTGTGGTATACTATGGAACCATGAATTGGGTGTGATTTCATCAGTGTTTCCTTGATGGGTTTGTTTGGTTTAGATGGTTTAACCAGCTCCTGTTTGTGCTTCTTGGAGCTATTGTAGTTGTTTCTGTTCTTGGTGATGGGTTCTTTTTTTCTTCAGTACTGGACTCTTGCTTTCTAATTCATACCATTTGTGTATTTGAAATAGATGGAGTATGAACAATTTTCAATCATCACTATTTAGACTCTGTTGGCGTCTCAAGTTCGTTGTCCTGCGAAACCATGATTAGGTTGTGATTTTGTCAGAATTTCCTTGATGGGTTTCTTTGATTTGGGTGGTTTAATCAGCAGTCATGTGTAGTTCTTGAAAGCTCTTCTAGTTGTCTTTACTGTTGTTATTAGTGGGGTTTTAATTCTTCTCTTTCTTTTTTATTTTAGTACTGAATTTTTGCACTCAAATTGATACCATTTGTCTGACTCAAACGTGAAATTTTCTGTTTTTGTCTTGTTGTCCAGTTTCTGTTTTTCCCTAAATTTGGTATGGCGAAAAGGAGGATGAATGGTCCCATTCACCTAAAGGGGCAATTTAGTTTGAGAAATCATGTAATAGGTGAATTTGAGTTAATTTAGGGGGAAATTTAGGGTTTGTTAGTTTACTATGTTTTGGTACAGAGGCATTAACTGATTGAGTGGTTTTGGGCCCTTAATCCTTGACAGATGTGAGTGAATATACTTTTTGGTAATGATTCAACTTGTGTAGGTTTCTTTTAGTTGGTTGGTTTTGGCCAATACAAATATTGTTAATCACTCTCATTAAGAAGGACAAAAAAATTCCTTTGATGGATTACTGACTTTGGTTTTGGTTTAAATGGGGTTATGGAAATACCACTGGTTAAATAGCAAAGAGATGTTTCAAGCATCGATGCGACTCATGTGGGCACCCAGGGGATATGATTCTTCAACCCAAAAATAGAAAAAGAAAAAGTTTATTTCCTTTTCTTTCCAGGATGTTGCCACTAAACCCCCCCACATTTTTTTTTCTCTTCTTTTATGCTTTTTTTTTTTGTTTTTTGCATGGATGGACCATTTGTGCATTGTATCTTGTTGGAAGTCTCTTCGAAGAATCTGGTGTTCCTCATATTTTTGTATATATTTATGTAAAATATATCAAATATCACTCTCAATTGCTTAATTTGGGAAAAGAAGCTCAAGAGTCAAAAACTGTAGTATATAATTCTGAATAATGCAAAGTGGTATGAAACTATTTTCTGACTTCCTTTTCCAAATAGAAACAAGCTTATCCCTGACTTTTCAAAATGTTGCAGACATGCTCTTGTGTCCATTTGGAGAATTGCTTAATGTAATTTATCGTTCTTTCATAATTATATAATTTATACTACTAGTATAAGTGCATAACTGCCACTTGTTATAGCTTCGTCGTGAAACTCCGTTCCTTTTTTTTTTTTTTTTTTAAATGTTAATGGTTGTATCCTAACTTTTCCATTGTGTGCTTCACTTGCATAAGCTACATGATGATTTGAAAAATTACACTTCAAATCCATGGTTTTAGTTCACAATTTTACTTTACCTTACCTTGGAATCACTACTCCTTTAACTCTCTGAATTGAATTTCTTTCACTCTTATGATGAAATGATAGAATTTTTTTCTTTTTCACAATTTCGCATTGACATAACCCTTTCTTTCACTTAGAATTACCGAAAAGAAGCAAAAGAGCACTGGTTGGATCTTCCTTGGAAGGTGGAGACAGTTACGCTTTTGGGCTCCTGTCATGCTGTCTGGTCCCTCTAAAGCTAATATTGAGCTGGCTCATACTCTTTGTTATGCTAAGATTCAGTTATTCATCTAATGGCCCTGATGTTGAGGGTATGGCTCAATCTAGTCATTACATTAATATCTTGTCATCCATTTTGTGTATGGCTTTGATTTCTTCGAATATATTTATCAGATATCATAGTTTACAAGAATGAAGGTTATCAGGATGGCACTTACTTTTAATGTTCCTATATGCTTTTTTCATTGTGATTTTCTTTAGTAAGCTCTATCAACGGTTGAGAACTTGCAGTGTTTCTCAGCATTTAGCCATAAACATCTAGTTTATATTGCTCACTTGAATGGATGCAGAGTTGCATTCAAATTGTAACCAGATTACCTATTTGCACCACTAATTAAGGCATATATTCACTGCAATGACTACAATTCAACACTTGCAGTCACCAATTGCAACATTTAATTGAATCACGGAAGTATTTGGGTGAATGCCCACACAGTTTCAAAGTCCAGTGATCTGGAGTGCTGTAACCATGCTAAATGCAAGACCAGTCAACAGAATATAGA
This sequence comes from Vitis riparia, assembly GCF_004353265.1. Lineage (NCBI taxonomy): Eukaryota > Viridiplantae > Streptophyta > Magnoliopsida > Vitales > Vitaceae > Vitis > Vitis riparia. The sequence continues at coordinate 1,450,626 of NC_048437.1, read as the reverse complement.
TCATTGAGCAGTCTTATCATTTTATATATATACTTTGAATTGAACAATCCTCTCAAAGTTGCAATTGAATTGGATGCATCAAAGGTCACTGAAATATGCTTATTAGCATAAACATTCAGCTTCTATAAATGCAATTATTTGATGCTTATCTTACTTAAGCTTTAATTATTTTGAACAATTCCAATTTGGACATCTCATCTTATTGAAGATTTCTCTAGTTTTATGCTTTATGCAATTGATGCCTAGTGTCACTACTGATGCAATCAATTGAGCATTCCGTGATAACATTTTTTGAAAGTTTTTAATATAAGCCGAATTTATTGTTTGGTGTTTGTATCTGTTTATTTATTTTTTTCAATGCATATACTTTTGTCATTAAATAATGATTGGGTGTTTGGACATCTCAAGCAAAAGTGTCAAGGAAAGGGTAATTTCACTTACACCTCTACAGGTTAGTATAAATACACTAAGCCACCACTGATTCCAAATTTCATCAGTTAGCACCCCTATAGATGTATTCCATCTATAGAATTTTTTTTTTTAGAGAATTGTTAAATACACTTACCTAAAATCTTTATATTTAAAATCTCTCTAAAAAAATAAATTTTATAAATGGGTATCGTCTATAAGAGCTCTAATCAATGAAATTTGAAACCAATGATAATTAAGGGTATTTACTCCAAACCCCAGGTGGTTTGAGTGAAATTTACCTATTGAGGAAATGGAATGAGTTTATTGTGTTGTGTATGGTCCTTGGACAACAGTTTATTTAATCATATGAAGTTATCATCATAACCCCAATAATAAATTAGGAATAAGGACATCTATTCAAACTCTAAAATGCTTTAATTTTAAATAGTTTATGAGAAAAACAAATTGACTTTTAAATGTTTTCCAATTCACAATGAAGACAATTAAAAATCCCATCTAAAACATGACTCATTCACATATCCAAATTCCTTCTCACCCAATTAGTTGACAACAAAAATATATTTGCAAAACGTACTCCAAGTTTTATTATATATATGTGTATGTATGTATGTACTTGTTTACTTTTTTTCTCCTTTTGGTTTGATATCTTTAATTGCATCATCATGTGGATTACATGCACTTGTTGGAAAATAATTGGTCATATGAAAGGTTGCCTTGTTGGTTTTGTTTTTTCTATTTTATTTTTTTTTGACATATGGGTTTTCCAATTATGCTAATGTTTAGGTGAAGCACTGGTTGATTTTCTGAAGACTCTAAATGATTCGAATAACAGAATTACAGATTGGAATGATCATTTTGTAAGCCCATGCTTCAGTTGGTCTAATGTAACTTGCAGGAATGGAAATGTCATATCGTTGTAAGTTTTTCCATCAGAAAAGATGTTGCTGTTTCATTCATTTATCCGCATCTTTAGGTTAAAGGAATGGGTAGTCTTGATCTTAATTGATTGACATTGCTTTTGTGGGTTAATTTGTGTATATTTTGCAGCACATTTAGTTTGTGAATCTACTAATTTGCAGGAGCCTGGCTTCCAAGGGATTTTCAGGAACTCTTTCACCTTCAATTACCAAACTGAAGTTTTTGGCTAGCTTGTAAGTTATCTTCTTGACGCGTAAGGTTTCATTCATTGAATGATGAGGTATTTCATGCAAATTATCTTTCTAGGAGAGTATTATGCCTTTTAACTTCAATAATTTTTGTTTAGACACAAGGTGATGAAGAAATTGCATTTGCTCACATAGTACATTTTTATTTTAACTATTATTTTGTAGTTTATGTTGTGCTAGCAGAAACTTTAATGCAAATAATGTTAATTTAAGAATACAAAGATAAAACAATCACACACATGGTACATGACGTTTTAACGTGGTTTGACCAGCCAACCATGCCTACATCCATAGATGAGAGAAAATCTTTACATTATACCATAGATAATATTATAGAGAACAAAATCAAATACGACTATTGGGTTCCTGAAACATCCAATGTTTCCCCTCTCTTTGTTTCCACACCCTGAACCATGAGCCCCTCTCTCCACTGGGTGTCTCCCATTCTTCCTCACATCTTTATCGACCTCATATGGTCTTTACAAGCATATCTCCATCTCATTACTTTTTCCCCTCATGACTTAGAATATTTATAGAGATATTTCTAACAACTTTCCTTTTTCTATAAGGAAATCTAATATTACAATAACATATCAATTTAGGAAATATTCTATATAATATTCTTTACAAAAAAGGAATTTTTACTAATTAAGAATTTGGGACACTTTCCAACAGAGTATGGGAATTGGCATGACTTTTTTTTTTTTGATAAGAAATATTGTTATTAATAACCTAATTTGGATTCTCCTCATGGAGTTATCCACCATTCCCACATGTTTGAGTGTAACACATTGGATATCTCACCAAATTGGCTAGGAGGCACAGTTTAGTGATTGGTGGTCTAATGCCGCATAAATTAAATCATTTTCCTTTCATGTGAGGACGTGTCTCATATTGGGATATATGAATAAATATTCCAATTCATATCTCATGCTAAGACAACACTTAGCATGACCTGCTACTCCTTAGGTAGATTTCTCAATGTCTTAGAAGCCCATATAATGAGGATAATGTGAAAAGACACCCATCCACTTTTGGGTAGGACAACATCCATCATCTCATTGTTTATTTTTTCTATTTATGCATGAAGGGGGGCTCTCTCTCCCTCAAAGTTTCAGTTTTACTCCCTAGGATGGTGTTGATGACTTCATGTTACCTCCCTAAAGATGACATGAGTGTAACCTCACTTGGTATGGTCTGATTCTAATCCTTGAAGGTTGGTGTCAATTTAACTATCATAGTAGTGGTGTCAACAAAAGCCCTTTGCAGTGGTATTGAGCCAAAACCCTTGGTAATGTTGGCATAACCCCCTTATGAATATTGACATTCCAACTCTCTGGGAATGTTGTTGATGTAAACCCCTCAAGGTGGCATCAATATAATCCTTATGGGCTGTGATGTAGAGGCATGTCCCTCCTTCCATGCAAAGTTCACTTCCCCCATAGCCATTCTGATTATTTTCATACTTCTTTGAAGGTATTTTTTAGGATGTAGCACCTAAATGCTAATGCATGACCAAATCAACAGTAGCACTCAAAGTTTCCAATGACTATAGATTGAACCTATCCAATTTTTACTAAACAATGGTTCAATAATTTCTATATGCCTATAATGTATCTGTTTGGATTTTTCAAAATCCCATGGACATACAGAAGATAAATGCTAAACCCATTCGGACCAAGACATAACTTTTACTTGTTCAAATAACAGTTCAGGTGATGCAAGGTCCATACAAACTTCATGTATTTTAGTGAAAGAAAACTCACATCAGCAAATTTCCAAGATTGGGTTGAGGATCTTGCTTTAATAGATAAAGCTACAGGCTAGCTGAGATAGGATAGAGTGAACATATATTGAACTCATTTTTGGGTGGATTAAATGAGAGGGGTAGCCCTCATGTCACCATTAGTACATGTTAGGCCGATAAAATTACTGATCCAGTACAATTGGTTGAGACCTTTATTGCTAACATGAGCTATCCCTTTGAGCTCTTACGAGGGGCTCAAGAGGCTCATTCTGAAAGGAGATTTACAGTGGGAGAAGGATTTTTTTTTTTTTGGTTCTCATCTCCTAGGACTGTTAAGCTCACCTTGAAAATCTCCAAATGCCTTGGGCTACCATTCCATTGCTAATATCCTTTCCTACCAAGAACCCACCATTAACATTAAACTGGCTCCACTAGTGAGGTAGTACAATAAAAGGATAATGATGCAAAGCAACATGGGAGCTTACAAAGAAGATTTGAGCAAATCCTACCAGCACTAAACTCAATCTCGCATCCTAACTGCAGTGAATCCTACTCTCCTATATCTTGTCAAACCTAAAATTATGCATTGATTTGCCTTCATTCTCTTTAATCCATAGGGAGAATGTATGTTATGATTACCTCATGTTGCAATCCCACCCTTTGGGGTGATCAGCTGCAGATTATCGGTTCAACTTCTCACCCTAGAGATTCTTCAGCCTTTCCAAATGTAGCCTACCTGGGTTACATTACACTAGTTGAAGTAAAGGCCTTTCTGCAAAGAAAAGAGCAAAGGCAACACTAAAACCAGTGCCAGAGTTTGATGCTTTCTGATTATATGCCCTCGAGATGGCTGGTTAACCCTATCCATTGAGTTACTCTGCTTCTGCTTTGAGATTTTCAGTGTTACACCAGGAATGCTCACAAGCCTCTTCACTGCTTCATTAATCCCTCAGGATCAATGGATTTAATCATAACTTTATTTATTTATTTGAACAGATACCAAATGGCAGCCACATAGCTTCATTTATCCTCAAATGTCCTTGCATTCCTCTCCAACCATACAACCCATATAAAGGATAAGACAGCCACCTACCAAAGACTTTTCCCTTTTGGTAGACTGCCAAAGCACTAAAAGGAGATTCCAAATATCTCTACTCAGAGTCTAGGAGGAACACACTTGAGATTGGCTATGTAGAACAATCCATGTCAAAGTTTTAGTGTAGTGGGGTAATGAAAAAAATGATGATCAACTAATTCACTACTCTTTGAACACATAATGCATGGGTCTAGGCTGAGAGCATTGTAGGGTCTCCCCAATTGAAGCAAATCATTGGTATAAACCTTCTTTTTAGCCACAAGCCGAGCAAAAGTCTTAACATTTGGTATTTAATCATAACTTTAGACTTAGTGAATTATCAAAGTCTCTCACCAAGTGGGCATGTGCTTGGTATTAAAACCGAGACCTTGAATCGATGCACCTATGGGATGCCCTCTTTCACGAGTTCTTTAGTATAAAGCAATGTCTTCACCTTCATTGCTTTAAACCGACAGTGTCAATGCTATAAAGAGGACCTTATGTAATATGTTCATTTGTTTGGGGGCTATTGAGCATTACAATCCCATCTTAGACGACCTTGGTAGTTTGCAACTTGTTGGTGTGATGGGTATTAGGGTCCAACTCAAAAATTTTCAGATGACAATTGTTGACTTTGGGATTTTTGAGAATTTCTTCAACAACAATCTTCTCTAAGTTCTATGAGGTAACCATTTGTACCAATGTCCGACTCTTAGTGTCAAATGAGGTTGTGGTTTGCACTAATGACGCAAGGCCTCTATGAGGGAGGTCAACAATTGATGAATTTGGATGAATCAACATGCTTGGAACTATTGAAAAGTGAAATTTGATGCCTCAACAGCATTCAGGTGGTGTATTGTCAGCAACTAACAAAATGCTCTGCCTAATTCCACTAGCTAAGGTAATGGAGGAACAAGTGGTCAATTCATCCTAGATGTCATGTTCACATATGCACCAGCTAGGAACTCCACTTTTGAGAATATCTGTTATGTGAGAGATGTTCCAGAAATGAAACATGCAAGTGAAAGAAGCATTTTTGTCTCATTTTGACATGGTTGTACTGATGCTAAGCATAAAAAACTTATGTTGGGATTTTTTTTCATTGTTTATTTATTTTACTTTTCTGTTGTCTTTCATGCAATATTCCTGATGATGAACTGAGCATGTGATATGTAATACTTGAATATGTGTAGGGATTTAAAGGATAACAATCTGTCGGGTGCATTGCCTGATTATCTGAGCAGCATGATAAACCTACAAAATCTGGATCTTGCGCGTAACAACTTCAGTGGCTCTATTCCTTCTAGTTGGGGTCAATTGTCAAACATAAAGCATTTGTAAGTCAGTTATCTGTTTATTGAAAATTTGGATTTCTTATATGTCTAAAGAATCATACTCACACAATAGGAATTCCTTATAACTCTGGCTATGTTGGTCAGTTTGCAAAATCTTTCTTTGTTTGTGAAACATTACAACTGCATTAAATCACAGATCTTGTAGGAAACTTTCATCTATGTATTTGACTTTCATATTCTCCTGAGCGGAAACATTGCTGTGGTTCAGGGTATTAAGTGGACCAGTTCCTGAGTCATTTGAAAATATTACAGGGTTGACGGAACTGTAGGGGGTGCTGTTAGTTGGTATTATTTGTGTTATTTTCCTTATTCATATCAACTAAAAATTTCTTCTATGCACAGGGACCTTTCATCCAATGACTTAACTGGAAGAATTCCAGAGCAACTATTTTCAGTTCCAACATTCAAGTAAATTCATGATATTTCATCTCTTTTCAATTTCTAGTTCCAATTTTCTGTGTTCTATGATATAAGGTTGTCTCTTTATTCATCTAGTAAGCACATCAGGTAGTTTCATGATGTCAGCATTTTTTCTTATCAACTTAGTTAATTTAAACCTCTAGGGGTGAATAAAAATATTCTTTCTGTTGACGACAATAATTGGTCCTTGGATGAAAAATCACTTGATTGTCATTGAATCCTTTGTGGAAGAATACTGCTACAGGACCATGTTGTATGGATCTAGTATTGTAATTGATCAGCTGATAACATTGACATTACTGTCTCAACAAATAATGTCATTTTGTCTACAAGTCTTAATGATCTAGTTACAATGGTGGCAACAAAAAATCTAGGTATAAACTGTGTTGGACCAAGAAGCTAAAGGAGGAAAAAAAGAAAAGAACAGAAAAGAAAGAAAAAGCTTGTAGAGAGTCATGACAAGGTCAGTTTGTAAGTACAAAACTTTAGAATGATGCCAACTTGGTGGGAACAAAGAATTAAATTGATCGAGTTTGATGTAAACCTTCTCAAGCGCATGTTTATAGTTGCTCATCATTAATGGGTCATTCAACTTTAAATCTCAATTTTAGATGCAACGAGGGAGCAAGTCTATATATTTATTTCTTAACTCATTGGTCTATGTATGATGCTTGTATTTGTGTAAAGTTAATAACAAACTTTCTGCTCAAACTCCCAATTGTTTTGTTGATGCTTACTGTCTATCTCATACATCTCTTATGCCAGTTTCACAGGAAACCGTCTTACTTGTGGCTCCAGCTTGCAGCAACCATGTGTTTCAGGCTCCACCATTCCAGGTATCTCCATATCTTTGCATCAGTCTCATTTCTGTGTTCATTTATCTAAGGGAATCTGATTTTGAGATATTTTGGCAGTTTCAACCAAAAAATCAAAACTCAGGGTGGTTACTCCTGTGGCAATTTGTGCTGCATTTATACTTCTATCCCTTGGAGCCATATTTGCTTACCGATACTGTTACGCACATAAAATCAAGCGTGATGTGTTTCATGATGTTACTGGTATATTTTTCTTTTCATTCTGCTTTTGTACTGTTCATTAAGCATGAATGTAGATGACAGCCTCATAAGCATGATGTTTGTTCAGTAGACTCCTTACAATCAAATGGTCCACTCATTCCACCTCATTTGAGATCATGTTAAGGTGACATGATGATTTATGGACCAATATTCTCCAATTGGTCCTATCCTATTTGAAGCTTGAATTGGTGAGAGTGCAGTTGTGTATTCTGTTTCCTGTTTATTTTTATTTATTTTTATTTTTTTTAATCATATTTGCTCAAGTTTCTTATAGACGAATATCATATTTTTATGTTGGGATTTCCTTGACTCTACTGTTGTGAAATTAATGTCCCATAGATTTTTATCTTTCCAGGTGAAGATGAATGCAAAATTTCATTTGGCCAAGTGAGAAGATTTTCATGGCATGAACTGCAGCTTGCCACTGATGAGTTTAGTGAGAGCAACATAATTGGACAGGGAGGCTTTGGTAAAGTTTATAGAGGTGTTCTCCCAAATGGCACAAAGGTTGCTGTGAAACGCCTCTCAGATTATCACAATCCTGGAGGAGAGGCTGCATTCCAGAGGGAAGTTCAATTGATTAGTGTAGCAGTTCATAAGAATCTTCTTCGGTTGATTGGATTTTGCACAACCTTCAATGAGAGAATTCTTGTTTATCCATTCATGCAAAATCTCAGTGTTGCATACCGCTTGAGAGGTAGTCCCTATATGAGCACTATGTCTCAATTTTATCTTTCCTGCTCTGTTTTGTGCATTTAAGGAATTAGATTAGTCTCGATAGGAAATGTGTTTTGTGATTCTTTATGATTAATACTTTACTATATTAGCATTTGTATGAAGTTTTGAAAAATGAGAAATTCTTCAAGCAAAGGAAGAATAAACCAGAGAGATCCAGCCACAAAGCAGTCTGTAACCCAAACACCCCATCAGCAACCCACCCAAAACAAGGCAAAACCTAAGAAGCTCATACAGGAAGAGGGAGTCCACAACAAACTCCATAGAAGAGAAGGCAACCCTTTTATCCAACTCCTGGTTGCATGATTTTGACTTCCATGCAAAGGAACATTCGTGTAATTGAAACATGAAAATCCACCTCATTTATTAGTCATACCTCCATGACTTTTTTCCACATCAGGACACTCAAGAGTAAAAAACGATTATGACCCCTCCAAAATTAGGATCTGAACTCCCACTGCAGTTGCCTCTTTTAGGCCTCTAACAGAGTTCAATGCCTCAATCTTAGCCTCAATGGCTATATCAGAATGATAATGCTTTGGAGGAACCCCTGTAAGCCCACCCATGTAGTCTCTAAAATAACCTTGATTACCAATCATCCATGATACTCAAAAATGCCCTTTAAAATTGAGTTTGATGAAGATTAGGCTAGGGAACTAACAAGCACTGCTACCATTTCTTGTTTGATAAGGTTGCATTTCTATCCAAAAGTATGATGCTAAGAGTACATGCAAACTTCTGATGACAGCAACCCAAAAGAGATGTTTGGTAATAGATTCTAGCCTAATTAGTTGTTGTTTGGCCTTCTTATACTCAAAAATCCTGGAATTTCCCTAGAAAACAAACATGAAGAGTATCTAATAAAGCACAATGCCATAATACTCTTCCCTAGAGCTCTTGTCAAACCCCTAGAAGCAAATAACTGGCATGTTTGAAAAATCTGTTTTACAAAGGCACTCGATCTTGTTTTCACTCATGTCTAGAAGTTGCTTCTTTTCTTCTTTTATTTTCCCATGGTTGTTCGTCTGCATCCTCTTCTGTCTTATTTTTCTCTTCCTAAGTCTTGTATTCAAGCCAAAGGCCAAAGCTTTCCTTGGAAGGTAATGTGCAATGGACAAGGAGATGGTAGCATTTCACCAGAAAGGCACATGGAGGCTTCCTCTTCTATCTCAAGGTAAATGAATTCTAGGATGTCACTGGGCATATGCTGGTAAATATAATTTAATGGAAAGATAGAGAGGTAAAGGCTCATTTACCAGCCAATGGATCAGATATCTGAGGTTGACCACTCTTCAATGTGAAGGTTCCACTTTTTGTGCAGTGGTTAAGGGCTGAACCCTCTTTTAACTTGACACTTGGAGTATTTGCTTAATGGGATTTTCAGGAGGAAGTTAATGGGGCAATCTCCTGGGTATATTGCTTAGAGACAGGCTAATCTGGTGGGCCTATTGGCGAGTAGGAGTTGCAGATAACTTTGGATAAACTCTAGCTAATTATCCAATTATTTTATTAGAGTGTTTATCTGTTTTTTTATTTTCAAATAAAGACGTGTAAGCACGTAGTTTTTGGCCTTTTGTTTCATAGGTTCTTAGTAATATTTTATTTTTTTCATAATTATCTCCCTAAATAGATTGTCTATATATTTAGGGCTTACATTCTCAATAAAATATAGAACAGAGAGTTGCGTTTTTTCTGTCTAATTTCATAGTATCAGAGCAGCAGCACATCTAGGCCTAATTCAACCTTATGACGAAGACTGCTATGGCTGGTGGACGTCATGGAAACAAGTCTTCAGTGGCTACTTCAGGTCCCATACAGCATGTGATTCAACCTGCATCTGCTTCCCTGTTATATGGAGGAGATAATACCTCTTTACAATTTCTTGGACAGACATTGGATGGAAAATTTTGGCTGCAATGGTCTCAAGCTATGAAATTGGTGATTAAAGGAAGAGGAAAATTAGGACAGTTCACAGGGGCCACAAAGAGTTTCAAAAAGTGAAGATCATCTGCTAGAGGATCTGGAGACCTTCAAGCAATCTTGAGGTCGTAGGTTTTGCAAGTGCAGGTTGGGCTGGAGTTCATTTGGACAGGTCATTCCCAGGCTATTGGACATACATGTGGGTCATGAGTTTAGTTGCAATTGAAGAGTAAGAAGTAGAGAGTTGTAGCTCAAGTATGGAGGCAGGATAGAGCAATAAGATATTGCATCTGCAAGGATGTGACTTAAACTGCCACTGTTGGAAGTCAGTTTGCTACGATAATCAAGTTGCCATGCCCATTGCCTCAAGGGGACCAATCATATTTGAGGTTGATCACCATTTCTTTGGAATGTGATGATGAGAAAATATATGGTAACTTCCTAGTTTAATTTTAGAGATTGGCTAGGAGATGTCTTCCCGGAAGGTTTAGAAAAGATACTTCTAACATTTGTAGAACAAGCTGGGCATGATAGAGATAAACGAGATTCTCGAGGAGAAAGATTCTCCAATGAGGAAAGGTTGGTCCTCAAGGTAGACGTAAAGAAAGATTCTAGATCATGAATTAGTTTAGAAATTTTTTGGTTGGAGCTGGTGTAGATGGATGAGCTATTGGTGATGTTAATGAATGGAAGGCCAGGCGTTGGATTAAGGCTTGAGAAGTCTTAAGCTATAATTGATGTCCTTTGCAGACTGTTGCACAGGATGCAACAGATTTCATGAAAGCTGGCTGGAAGAGAATCTTCAGTTTGTTGATGATTTTATCAGGATTTAGATCAACCTTAAATAGAATATTTTGTTGGGAAAAAACACCAACCAAGACAGGTAAGAGAAGCTAGCTTCCTTCCTAAGTTGTGGAACTAGTGGGTGGCCTATGAGTTACATTGCATCACTTTAGGAGGCAACCCAAGAGCTCCTGCATTTCATAATATTGTTTATCAAGAAATTTTCGAGAAGTCTAGACAATTGGAGTCAGGCACCTAAGGATGAGGGTGATCCTGGGCTTGGGGGTGATAGTCTGGTCTGAGATGTTCTTACTGACAAGTGGTTGTGGAGATTTCTAAAGGAACAGTTTTCCTCTTTGTTTTTTTTATTTTATCCCTCCAGACATTACAATCTTTCAACAATGAGTTGTTCCAATATTTCATCATGATACTCCTTCACTACCAGGTCTAGCTTTGCTCCTGAGTTCTGGAAAATGTAGTCTTATACATTTTCCTTGATGCAATGTCTAATTAAATTTAAACATCCTCAACAATATCTGCTTCAAAGAATTAAGAGAAAAATTAAAAAAACCATGCTTTAAATAGGATGTACTTCTCGATCTTGATATTTCTAGATTGCACTTGTTTCTTTTTTTTCCTTTTCCTAGTCTTTTTCAGCTTCAATAACTATACTGTCTTCTGAACTTGATTATGGACGTGATGTTTATTGTCCCAATTATTTGGTTTACTGTATAGCTTCCCATTTGTTACCTGTCGATTATTTGAACCAACATGAGCATAAGTATCCATCTGCAGATTTAAAACCTGGGGAGAGAGGCTTGGACTGGCCAACAAGAAGAAAAGTGGCTTTTGGCGCAGCCCATGGCTTGGAGTACCTACATGAGCATTGCAATCCCAAGATTATACATCGGGATTTAAAGGCTGCAAACATTCTTCTGGATGATGATTTTGAACCCATTCTTGGAGACTTTGGATTAGCAAAACTGCTTGATACAAAACTGACTCATGTGACAACTCAGGTGCGTGGGACCATGGGACACATTGCCCCAGAATATCTGTCCACAGGAAAATCCTCAGAAAAGACGGATGTCTTTGGTTATGGTATAACCCTTCTCGAACTTGTAACTGGTCAGCGCGCAATAGATTTTTCTCGGCTTGAAGAGGAGGAGGATGTTCTATTGCTTGATCATGTAAGATCTTCAGCTCCATCATATACTTTTGAGATTTTTGCATATTGCATGCTGTTCCAATAAATGTGCATAAACCTGACATACTATTAGTTTCAACATTACCACCATATTGCTCATAACAAGCAATCTTGACTAGGACTACAACTCACATGAATTGGGTCCAGTGTGTAGGCAATCTGAACCCAATTTGAATTTGAAACACTCAACTCAAACATAGCCTAACCTTACTTCTAGCCCAAGGTACTAAACTTAATTCTAACTCAAACTCATTTTTCTAAATTGGGTTGGGTTTAAGTTAGTCTAGTTGATCGGGTTGTATGGATTAAATTTGGGTTGGGTTAGGTTGAACCTAATGACAATATCTTTTTAAACTTCTATTTTCTATATATTCATACAAAAAATTTAAACAATAAATAAGACGACATTTCATGATAATAATAAAAATAAATAAATTTATCAAATTTTTAAGAAAAGTAAAATAGTACTTTATATATTAGGATCTAACATTTTTTTTCTTTAAAAATTAAGAAAACCATATAAAATGAATATTATGATATAGAATAATATAAATTATTAATAATATAAAAACATTAAATCGGGTTTGGATTAGGCTTTGAGCCCAACCCAAAAAACTTAACCTAGGCCCAATCAAAGTATTAAAAATAATTGTCCAAGCCCAAAAAAAGATCAGATTAGATTGAGGTTGTGTTAAGCCGAAGTTGCACCCTTAATCTTGACAGCAAATCAGAGGATCAAAATTCACCTTAAGGAAAAATTCATGAAAGATAGTATTATTGTGGATATTTACATGCATTCCCTAGACAAGAAACCTCTGAAATTCTTTTCATTAACTTATGTTCTCCTTACATGTAGAATTTTTCTGTATAACCAAATAAATAAATGACAAACAAATGCTTTCTTCATAATGTTGATCAATAAGTATGTGAACATGGTACCAACAGATCAGGAAGCTTCAAAGGGAGAAAAGGCTGGACGCAATTGTGGACAGGAACTTGAAGACTTTTGATGCCAAAGAAGTCGAGACCATTGTTCAGGTGGCACTGCTCTGCACTCAGAGCTCACCTGAGGACCGTCCAAAGATGGCTGAAGTGGTAAGCATGCTGCAAGGAGAGGGTTTGGCAGCGAGATGGGTCGAATGGGAGCGGCTTGAAGAGGTAAGGAATCAACACTTCTCGCTCCTGTCTCACCAATTTGCTTGGGCAGATGAGTCCACCCACGACCAAGAAGCCATACAGTTGTCTAAAGCAAGATAATGCAGGAAGCTTAATTTACAAATGGATGTCTCCCCAAACCAAAGCTATCTACTCTCATGCAAGCGGTACGTTCTTATAACAATCAAAAACAAGGTAAGAAACCATAGTATGATTAGTATACAAATCCGAGTTCTACTTCATATAGTTTTGTGTCAAAGAGTGTGGTATTGGTTATGGTTTGCCAAGTCTCTTTAAGGATAAATGTGTGATACTGCTGTTAATCCCTGTAGAGACATATATGGTTCTCAAAGGATCTCGTTCATACAAATAATTTGGTTTAATATGAATAATATGATCATGAAATTTTTTTCTTTCTTTAGAAAGCTGGGTTCTAACTTTGTTTGGGTATCCCGCTTTGAATGAAATCTAGAGAATGTGTTACTACTAATCTCATATATAAGTCGTTGAAGTTTGACTCATACATATTTATGCATTTATGTTTTCATAATATTCAATATTGTTGTACTTCAGGTTATATTTGGTTATCGGAAAATAATACTGGAAGGAAAATAATTTTCTCATATTTAATTTATCATAAAATATATATATATATATATATATATATATATATATATATATATAATTAATTAGAAATTTATATATTTTTAAAATATTTGATCTTTATATAGAAGAGAAAAATTATTATTATTTTTTATTCTCTATTTTCTTTTCCTCGTATTTTCTATTTTCCTTTAGATTTTTTCAAAAAAAATCAAACATACTTTAGGCCTATGGTTTCTTTCACAAATTGTTTGGTTTTGAACTTGCTATTGTCGATAAGAAATTTCTTTCTACTCATACATCATTCTTGAATTTTGATTGGCTTTAGGGTTTTTGGATTGTCTTTATCAAAGCTCCAAGCTTTGCTTGTACTGCTTTTGCTTCTTTCCCATTGTTTCAGTTTCCTTATTCTTCTTTATTGTTTGTTAATTATAAAAGGATTTTATGCTAAATCAAAAAAGAGATTTTGGATTCTTTTTAACACTTCTTTTCCTTTCTCTTACAAGTCCTTAATATTATGTTTAGTTTTTGAAAAATACAAGGGAAAGAAAATAATAAAGAAAAATGGGAAGGAAAAAAATAGTGAGAAAAAAAAAATTGAATGTCTCGTCTATTCATTAATTGTTTTATTAAAACGGTTCTAAAAAAAATAGGTTTTAAAAACAATTTTTGAAATTTGTTTTCTAATGTTTTATAAAACAAAAGTTTGTTTAAAAGCATGAAATGTTTTTAACTTATTTTTAATATTTTTAAATATATTTAAAAAAAAAGATTTATGTCTACAACTTTATTTTTAATCATTATATATATGTTTGTATAATCATTTTTTAAACTCTGAAAATACCTTGAAAAAATAATTTCTAGTTGTTGTATGTGTTTTTTAATTTTTTTGTTTTGGAAAATAAAAAATTGTTCTTGAAAATTGTTGTCAAACAATCTCTTAATTTTTTTATATTTTTATTTTTAATACCAAAGTCAAGGGAAAAAAATGATGGGTGAAGAATGCACTATTTCTATTTTTTTTTTTCTCATTTTTTCTTAAGAAAAATATAGAGGGAAAAGTGTTTAATTTTTTTTTAATATTTATTTTCCTAATCTTTTTTTTTCATGGTATTTAAACATTAAAAAAATGATTTTCTTTAATTTTTTTATTTATAAATTTTCAAAAATCAAGCATAACTTGAGGATGATGAAATGGGTGTTATTTCCTTTCTTTTCTTTTTTCTTAATACATGGTTTGATGATAATATAACATCCTTACATTGGATCCATGTTTAATGCCTCTTTGAACACAATGCATCATGAAATAAATGTTAATATGGTTGAGTACTTAACCTTGCTTGTGCTCAAAACCATTGTTTTATGTGGATCTTTTAGTCTCACAGCCAAAAATTAACCAAACGTTTTATCAGATTGGTTTAATTTGGTAAAATTATTGGTTTAATACTTATTATTTAATAGCTTAAGTTAACAGTAACTTAAATGATTTTAACTTATTACTTATTACTTATTTTTAACTTTTTAGTATTAAGGTTGTTTGGTAAAATTAAATTAAATTTACCCTTATCAAATTGACATATTTACCCTTATTAGTTGTAATTAATGTTTATTATAATTCATTTTAACTAATATCTAATTTTATTAATCTTAAATAATAAATTTGCTTATTAAACGTTTATACTTAAATTATTTTTCATATATAAGATCACCGTAAAATATTTATCATAAAAAATGAGTCATGGATTTGAAGTTATGATATTAAATATATTATCATTAGATATATACAAATAAAACAAAAAGGATTGGATATTAAAAATAAATAAATTATTTTAATTTAATATTTAAATATATTTTTAATTTTAATTTAATATTTAAAATTATTTTAAATTTTAAGTTATGATATTAAATTATTTTATCAAATATATTTAATTAATTTAATAACTTAAATTAAATTATTAAGTGATTTAAGTTGTAATGTTGATTCACCAATTAAATTCTAATGGTCAATCTATTAAGAGTTCTTGTAATAATAATTTTAGAAAATATTTTTAAATTTTAAAATTTTTTTTATTATTTTAGAAATGTTTTCAAAAATCTTTATTAAAGCACTCTACGTGATTTTGTGAACTCATTTGTAAGATAAAGCGTTGTGTTTGTATGGATTTTTGATAAGAGTACGACAATTTTAAAAAATAATTCCTAAATTATTGTAATAAGAAAAATAATTTAAAATTTATTGTAGTTTTGTCCAGATAGGAAAGAAAAATTAAATTGTAAGTGAAAAATCTTTTCTTTAAAAGAGATATAGGAACTTTTAAAAATTGAAGTGAGAAATCGTTTCTTGAAGAAACGATTTGTACAAAAAAGTAAAAAAGAAATAAAAAAGTGAGAAATCGTCTTTTCAAAAGATGATTTCAAAAAAATAAAAATAAAAATAAAACCAAATGAGAAATCATCTCTTAAAGAGACTATTTCTACACAAAAAATATATATGTGAGAAACTCTTATTGAAAAAAAAAAAGAAAAAAAAGGCCTAAGTGGGAAATCGTCTCTTAAGAGACGATTTCCACGAAAAAAATATATATGTGAAAAATTCTCACTTAAAATTAAAAAAAAAAAAGAGAAAAAAACCAAGTGGGAAATCGTGTCTTTAAGAGACGACAACAAAAGTGAGAAATTTTCACTTAAATTGAAAAAAAAAAAAAACCCTAAGTGGAAATCGTTTCTTTTAAGAGATGATTTCCACAAAAAATATATATATATATGAGAAATTTTCACTTAAAAAAAAAAAAAAAAACCTAAGTGGGAAATCCTCCCTAGAGATGATTTCCGCTATATATATATATATATATATATCTTAAATTAAAAAAAAAAAATCCAAATGGGAAATAGTCTCTTAAAGAGACTATTTCCACACAATAGTAACCAATTCCAAAAAAAACCTAAGTGAGCGGCACAAAAGCGAGAAATTCTCACTTTAAAAAAACCTTGAAAAATCTATTTCTTTCATTCTTTATTCTATTAAATTGTAGATGTGTTATATTAAATTGTATTATTTTTTTTTATATAATATATTTAATTGTATTATAATATAAATTTAATTTTTTTCAATTTTTTTTTGTGGAAATAGTTTTTTCAAGAGACCATTTCCAATTGAGTAAATTTTTTTTGGTGAAAATTGTCTCTTTTAAGAGACAATTTCTAATTGCTTCATTTTTTTTAAATAAATATTTAATAAATTAATAAAAAATTTATTTTTTAAAACTCATTTTTTCACATAAATTGATAATAGTTTTTTTTAATTGCA
Organism: Vitis riparia; assembly: GCF_004353265.1. Lineage (NCBI taxonomy): Eukaryota > Viridiplantae > Streptophyta > Magnoliopsida > Vitales > Vitaceae > Vitis > Vitis riparia. Next base: position 1,433,645 of record NC_048437.1, on the reverse strand, counting down.
AAATGAAATAAAAAAAAGAAGATAAATATTATTTATCTTATATTAAATTTAGTAAATAAAATTAATTAATTTTATAATATATATTTATAATAATTGTATGAATATAATTAATTTTTTAATTTTAAATTGAATTTATAATATATTTTTATATTAAATTATATTATTTTTTTATAATACATAGATAATTAATTGTATTATAATATATATTCAATTTTATTTTTTAAAATTATTTTATGAAAATCATTTCTTAAAGAGATGATTTCTAATAGAGTAATATTTTTATTTTTATTTTTATTTTTTTTGTGAAAATCGTCTGAGACAATTGGTTAATTTTTTTTTTTTTGTGGAAATCGTCTCTTCTAAAAACGATTTCTTATTTTTAGTAATTTGAAAAAATAATTTTTATTTATAAAAATTGTCATAGATCGTCTTCTAAAAAGACAATTTAAAAATATATGTATATATCTTTCCCTGAGATTGTAAATTTAGAATTATTTTTTTCAATAATTTAACCTTATAAAAAATCAGAGTTTGATGCAGATTTCAAAATGGCTTTGAACTTGAAAGGAGGTTTGAGAGTGACATGTGGGGGCCAAACGAGGGAGACTGATGGGGAATAAGTCCGTGTGAATAGCCAATCAATCAAAATCACAAGTCTTCTTTCTTCCAAAGGCCACCGACTACCAAGTCCCAGGCAGCTTCAATTAGATGTGTTTGGCTACGGCATACCGAGTATCACCAATTACGGATGTCATATTGCATTTCAATCCTACCTCAATCTCATTCCGAGATTTTCGGAATTGGTTGGTTGATGGATTGTGTACTTTATTTATATTTTTATAATATCTTAAAATTATTATTTTTATTTCTCCCATATTATGTTAAAAAAAAATTGCTTGGATAAATTGTTCTAAAATTAAATTTCTCTTTTGATTTTAGAAAAAATTAAAATATAGTTATGAAATATTATTAATTAAATTTAATTCCACTGAAGCTGCCCTTTTGTCTCACTCGGGCATAAAAAAGCCCTTTGCTGAAGCTTCCCCCCGGACGAGCGAATCGGCCCTACTTTCCTCTTTCACTCTCAATCCTCGCAGGTTCTAATCTAATCATTTATTACCTTTTATTTTTTTGCAACACCCGTTTGATTCCCAAGAAAATCCATCCCCCATTCGATTTCCGGGGAAATTCATCCTCGTTTGATTTCCGAGAAAATCCATGCAAAACCCCAAGGAAAACAAAAAAAATTGCTTTTTTTTTTGCTCCCTGTGTTTTCTGGATCTGTTCTAGGGTCGCTTTGCTTTTGTGCCATTGGATTTAAATTTCACGAACCCTAAATCCACGATTTTTGAGCCAGGCTGAAAAACACAACCTTGCCTGCAAATCATGATAAAAAACAAATTGGAATGATTTTGTATGTTGTGCGCGGGCTGGACTGGTAGGAAATATCGGGAAATTACCCGAAAAATTGGCGATACAAACCGATTTTCGGCGATAAAATTGCAGCGGCCGGCATATTTTTGAAGATTTCGCCGATTTTTCTCCTGCAACCGTTTTTCGGCGATTTTTTCGCCGATTTTAACCGAAATTTGGCGAAATTTCTCCCATCGACATTTCGCCCCCCTCTTTCGAATCGCCGGCCACGGCAACCCGAAATTTCGGCGAAAAAAATGGAAACTTTCATCCATGGTTACGACTAAGGACTGAAGTAGTATTTATTTTTTTAATCTAAAAAAATTGGTTAAAAAATAATTTTATTATCATAAAATTTGATGCCCAAATTTGGTTTCATGTTTAACTTAAATTATTTGATTTTTATGTAAGTCAAATAACTTAAATTATTCGCCCCCCTCTTCTTTTCCTCTCCTTTCTTTTCAGAACTGATCTATTGGGCATATTCTAAGCTTGGTAGTTAGTTATTGTCCTTAATGAGGAGGTAGCCTTTTGGAACCCAAGTTTGTGTGGGGTTTGGAAATATGAGAGAGGTGGTTAGAGTTGGAATGTTGTTCTATGGTGGGATTGTTGTAATGTTGTTTACCTCTTACTTAGATTCACTATTTATGTATTGATAGTTAAACAACATTGAATATGAGGACTTTTGGCCTTCAAAATCTTGATAAGTGGGTTTACGTAGTGGTCATGCCTCTATTCTACACATATATCTGATTCTCATTTATCAAGCTTAAGATACCATGCTCCCATGGATTTATTTGATTTGGAACCAAAGAGAAAATCGGTCATAACATGGTTGACACAAAAGCATAAGACACTTTAACTTGAGTTTATGTTTCTCCTCCTATCTTTTTACAATTAGCCTAGGAGTTTGTTTGGATCTTGACTATGGAAAAAGGTTTTAGAAGGAAAATCCAATTCTTTTGTTGGAAATGAGAAACAAAAAAAAATGTGATGGAAATTAGGGGGAAGCTTGTACAAAATTTAAGAACTTTCAATTTCCTGTTTAAATAAGTGAGGAAAATTGAGGATATAGGTGAAGAAAATTTATTCGGCTAAAAGTTGAGTCTTATTGCTTTGGGCTTTTTCTTTCGTTTCCTTTTATGATTGCCCTTGGTATCTTTCAGAGTTGTTGAAATCAATCATAGCCCAACTATGAAATGGGTCATCATCATTTAATGTTTCTTATCACATTCCACTCTATATCTGTAGTTATGATGTACTAGATCATAAATAATTAATACAATTGGCCATTCTTCCTGTGTCCTATACTATTTAGCATATTGTATATCTATTCTTATGATGTCTAAGAAGTAAGAACTAATATTTTGGTATCTTTTGTGTCACTTCAAACATACTGATTAAAAAGCTAGAGCTCAAGATAATTTCATAAATTGGTTGGGGACTTTGCGAAAGGCTTTTGTTTTTTAAGCCCCTTGCTCTTTTCCTTTGCCGCTTGGCATACTTTGTATACAACCTATGTACTTTGTTGTGTGTTTTTTTAGGCAATTATTATATATTTTTGCTTGCCTATAAAAAAAAAAAGGCAGCTAGAGCTGGTTCTTTTCATGGCTCTTCCTATCATTTGTTTAGTTTTAAAAATATTGATAGGCATTATTGAGTTCGGGGATAAACTAACCATATTCAGGTCATCCTTGAAATAAAAGGGATGCATGTCACTGAACTTTCTCCTTTTATCAAGTATTTTGCTTGTATTGTTCAAATTAATGATACCCTCTGAAGGAAATGGATGCTTCTACCAAAAAACAAAATTAAAGTCTGGTTGTTCCCTAGAAAATAATTCAATTTCCTCTCTCTCCTGTAGTTCTGAGAAAAGAGAAATATTTCTTAGAAGTCAGAGCAAAGGGTATTAGAAGGCTGGCGCTTGATCAAAGGTATGCATATTGATCTGAGAACTAAATCTGGGTTATGTATCTAATTCCCTTTCTTTTTCTCTTAATTTTTAATATGAAACTACACTCTATACTTGTCAAAGTGTAATTAATAGAAACAAATAAATGAGGAAAAAAAGCATAAGAGGTTTTTGAGCTCTTATATACTCTATTTTCAATCTAGCAGAACAAGGCCGATAAGCAAACAGGGGTGTGCATCTGAAAAATAGCACACACAGAAAGAGACAAAGACAGAGAGATGGGGCACACCAGCAATGATCTTCTGCACTTGGAGCATAAGGCCTCTTCTTCTTCATCCCTAGGTTCTCTTTTTCTCTTCTGTCATATTTTTTTTTTGTTTTCTCCTTTTTATTTTTTGGTTGTTATTGGTGGCATCCATATGGAAATTACCTTTTTCTACGTGTCTATGCCGCAGAATCCACACTTCTTGTTTGCAAGAATGGGTCAGAGTCCAAGTTGCAGAAACCTAATCACCCTAAGGGAAAACCCATCACTACCCCACTGCCTTCAAGCCAAGGTAACTTTGTTCTCTCTCTCCCTCCCTGCCTCCCTCCCTCTCTCTCTCTCCCTCCCTTTCTCTCTCTCTCTCTCTCTTTTATTTTTTAATTCTTGTGAATTTTTTTTAGGATATTTCTGTATTTGTTTTTTGTTTTGTTTTCTGTTTGTTTAGCTGCAAACTTTTTTCATGGGTTTTTTTTTTCTTCTACATATAATGCATTTTATGGTGTACAAAGATAGTTGCTCCTTTTCCCATGCATCATGAACAAATACTCATCGGACTTAGAACTTTTTTTATTTTTATTTTTTTAAGGAAAATATTAAATTCCTTATTTTTTTTAGAAGATATCAGAATAGAGAGGGTGGCTTGGCTCCCGTGAATTGGGGTCTTGAAATTGGATTGGGTGCTCAAGTTCCAATTACCCAGTTTGATGGCTTTGTACACCATTGTTTTTGGAAGCTTAAGTTACATAGACAATCGTTCTTCAGCGAAAGCAAGATTTCCCTGCTCCAGTGAACTGGAATTCCAAATTAAATCCAATTTTTTCAGAATTTGCACTGAATGCAGTAATTTTATCGGAATTTGTTTGTACATGTGCAATTGGTTATGGAAACAAGTATGTTGGTTCCCTTTTTCTTCCCATAGTGAACAAAAACTTAGAAGAAACTTCCTCCTCATGTTTTGTAATATATATATATATACATATATTATAATTTTTTGGATAGGTAAATAATATAAAATTAAAAAAGAGCCTAATGAAAAGGGGGTGCACTGAGCACTCGTGTACATAGGAGGTTCATAGAGAGCACCAAGAGGAAAAAGGGAAGGCAACTGTAAAAAAGAAGCTACAGGGTTTATACCCTAGCCTGCACCCAATCAATCAATGAACTCCAATGAAGATGGTATAGAAAACTTTCATCCGATTGAGAAAATTTTTCATGAAAATGTTTTGCATTGATGGATTTTCTTTTGTCGCAATTTGATCCTCTTCTAAGTAGCCATTTTTTTTACATTTTTTTTTCTTTTTTAACCTTTTATATTAATTGGAACCTCTTTGGAGAATATTCTTGCTTAGAAATTATTTGTATGGCATCGAATGGAAATGCAATATGTCCAAAGATGTCATTGTTATTCTCTGTTTTCTTCAATGGAAAAGCTTGTTTGGAATTAGGAAGAAGACATTAAGATGAATTGGACTTCCAATATTTGTAAGTTTGTTTAGACTTAGGATAACAGACCACCTCATCTAAGATTGTTGTTGTCCTTGAGTTAAAAACTTAAAATTGTCATGGGATGGTGTTTTTAAGTGAATGAAAAAGGGCTTAGTGGATGGAACAGCCTTTATCTTTAACAAAGACGAGGGGTCTAATTGATTCTTAGTGTTCTCTCGAGTTATCAACTTTCCATGTGACTTTTAAAAATTCCAGTGTTGGTGGCTAATACAACTGTAGTTCCAGTAATGTAACATTATTATGGAGATTAAACTCCTGATTTGTTTGGTTTGTTATATGTAGAAATCCCAAGGCAATTGGATTCCTGTCTTTGTGTGTGTGTTGTAAATTCGAAACTACAATTCATTGCAGTTAGCATGTTAATACCATGTATAATGTGCTAATTTACCTCCTTTTTAATATGCTTTTTGCTTGTTAATGCTTACTCTTTAAGAACCTATGTAAGCGTGTTCTTGTGGGGATTGGGAGTGTAAGCATGGTTGGCTGCAGGTGGGGTGTCTGTGTATGTGCCAGCTGATGATCTTGTAATTTCTCGTTGCTCCTTTATGGTTCTCATGTTTTGTGGGATCTTTGTATTCGGCACCTCTCCCTCTAGCTCATGGCTCCATTAGCCCCCATCTCATCTTTCTTGTATTCCACAGCCTCTACAATAGGATACTCCTTAAGCATGACTTCATTAAACTTGACTTCATAAAACTTTAAGTTAGATATATGGGTTGTATAATGTTGCTATTCATCAATAATGTTATTCTTGGCAAATAATATGCTACTCTGTTTTAGTTGGTTCAATGTGAGTTAGTGTTTTAAAAAGCTATTGAGGCTTATGCCTTGAGGTGAGGCTATGCAAATTAGCCTTGAGGCTATAGCCTCAATTAAGCTCAAGCCTCACCTAGTCGAGGCTCAAGCCTCATGGGCTATAGCCTCAAATATTCGAAGGGTTTTCGGTCATTGTGGGCTTTTGATATATATATATATATTCTAATAGGGCTAGGCCTCAATATTCAATGAGTTCTAATGAGTTATATTGCCAACTATGATTTTGTTGGCTTTTGATATAGATTTCTTGAGTTTTGTATCAGGTTCCCTCTTGGTTAAACTTTTTACAAAATAAGAACTTAGTTGACTTCCAATTAACCTTTTAAATGGAATGGAAAAAGAGAGTTTGAGAAGCAAGAATAGAGAAATTGGTACGAATTTAAAAAAAAAAAAAAAAAAACGAAAAAGAATAGTAGAATTGTTGACTGTCCTAGTGTGTTTGTGTGTGTATTATTTTATCATTGATAGATAGGAAAAAAATAATGAAGATTGGGTGGATATTAACACTAATAGGGATAATATAGCAATTAGATATGATTATAATATCCCTTGGAGGGTCCTACTAGTGATGGTGACAGTAATGTTAAAAATTATTTGATGAAACTATGAGAGAAGGTAAAATGTTTGAAGAGAAAAAATAAACTAAATTAGACACTATTAACAAAATAATGAAGAAGAAGATTGAGTGGATAATATAGCATTTAGATATGATTATATCCCTTGGAGAGGATCTTACTAGAGATAGTGGTTAGTGATAGTAACGTTGAAAATTATTTGATGAAACTATGAGAATAATAAGTTTATTATTACAAAGTTTATGCTTTTTTATTTTTCATTTTTCTTGTGATTTTATGAGCAAGTTTCTGTTTTTTAGTAATTTTTTTATTATTTATTTGTTTAAGTTGAGGCTTGCGCCTTGTTCTGCTTTGAGGCTTACGCCCTGCCTTACTTGGGCAAACACTTGAAGACCACCTTTAGCTTTTTAAAACATTGATGTGAGTGTAAAATTTTGTTTCATTTTGATTCATAGGAAATAAATGTTAACCATTCTACTTTTTATGTACAGAAAAGAGGTCCATTTTGTAAGAAGATACTTTAGATTATTATTTTATTATTAACTAACAAAAACTTTGTGATTAAATTAGACTTCCTTGATTTTTGGATTGCTTTTGTTAGCTGTTTAATATTTTTAGTATTGAGTTCCCTTTTTCTTTCTTTTCTTTTTTTTTTTCTTTAATTTTTATTTGAAGGGTTTCTAACCTCTATGAGGAGTGAAAGGGAGGATAAGTATATTTCTTCTCTTAGTATTTTAATTTCATCTTCATGCCTAAAACCTAGAACTAGGGGTGTACAAAAAACCAAGTGATCCAGAAAAACTACCAGAACTTATTAAGTTTTACATGGTTTTTCATAATTTCAGTTTTATAAGCTTAAAACCAAATTGGACTGGTTTGGTCTACAGTTTCCTATTCCAAAATTTGGAAGTAAACTGAACCGCAAAGACAATTATTTATATACTCCTATGGATACCTGTCTTATATTGGCTTCCCTATGATGTAAATTTTCATGGTTTGAAATATTAATTTTTATGATTTGAAATATTAATTTTTATGATTCTTCATACTTTTGAACAAACTGGGATGATGTGTGTTATAATAATGTGAATTTAGTTGTGTTAGTGTAACTCTAGAGCTTAGTTGTTTCTCATGTGGGTTGTAGTAGAATGATATGAATAGAGCCTAAGGTTTTTTTTATCATGTTGCAATAGCATATTATTAATGTTTTTTGCCCTGCATGCTCAATTTAAGCCATGTTGGGTTTTATCCCAAGCAAACAGAAATAGCCGATTTAGTCAGTCATTGTTCATAAATTGAATCAAATTGATAAGTTCTCTCATATTTGGTTAGTTTAGTTCTATGTGCATCCAAACTAACTAGATCGGATTAGTTAGATTTTAATGCTCAAAACAGAACCAGTCAAAGGATGCATACCCCTACCAAGAACTTAATTGTTGCAATTTATTTATTATTAATAATTTAGGAAACTTCTTTTTTTATTTTATCTCATTTTTAATAATTGATTTTTAATGACCTTCATATATAGCTTAGTTTCTAGATTTTTGAAGTTTTTAAACAATTGGTTAGGCTTGAGGGTCTTCAAGTCAGCCCAGTATTTGTATTTTTGGAACAGGATGTCAACTGGGACCATCTAATAGTGTGTTCTCTACTGTGAACATCCATCATGGATGCTACTCCTCAATCTTTGCTTTGTAAGTGTCATTTGGTTGAGATGTATGAAAGCTAACATGGTTATGCTATTTTCTGATTGAATTTTCTCCCCTTTCTTTTAGAAGTATTTAAAGTTTGAATCTCAAAACAATGAGGTGAGGACAAAAAAGTTTATCTTGTTTGGTCAAAGATTATGAAGAGAAAATATGATGGAATTAGGGAGAATTTTACATATACAATTTAAACACTTTTGAACTCTCTGTTCAAATATGCGAGGAAAATTGAGTGGAGAGATGAAAAATAAAAAACAAAAATGTTGTCCTCAGACTTGCATTTTATTTTCCTTAGCCTTTTCTTTGCTTTCTTTTTCCCCTCTATTTTTTTCCCTCAGATGTGATAACAAAACATGGCCCGATTATGAAATCTTTCATCATCATTATTTAGAAGTTCTTATTGTTGTGATTGATATTTAGTTTTGGAGTGATCATCTAGTTGTGGGCTCTATGTTATCTCAAACATACCATGTCTGTTGTTCTTGATGTACAAGAACTAAAATCATTAATAATGTTGACTTTTTTTCCTGGTTTCTTTAGTATTTAGCACATGCTATATCTTTCATTATGATCTCAAAGAACAAATAGTTTGATACCTTTTAATATCATGGGCATTGATGGCTAATTTTTGGTTGGGACTTGGGAGGATAAAATGACATTCAGGGTATATTGATGAAGGGAAAGCGGTAGGATGCATGACACTGAATTTTCACATTTTACTTAGAATTTCTGTATTGTTATCAAAATTACCAACAATCTTTGAGGGAAATTGATGCTTCTACCCAAAAAAAGAAAAAAGAAAAAAGGATTTATAGAATATGCTTTTCCCCAGAATTTGCTGCCCAATTTCCTCACTTTACTGCAGTTCTGGGAAAAGTGAAAGATTTCCTAGGAGTCATATCAGAAGCTAATAAAAAGCTGGAGCTAAAAAAAGAAAAAAAAATGGAATTATAGAATATGCTTTTCCCCAGAATTTGAATTTGATGCCCAATTTCCTCACTTTACTGCAGTTCTGGGAAAAGTGAAAGATTTCCTAGGAGTCATATCAGAAGCTAATAAAAAGCTGGAGCTTGATGCAAAGGTATGCATATGAATCTGATGAGGAAAAAGTAAATTGTGTGCCTGGTTTCCATTCATGTTCTCTTTATTTCTAAGTTTTTATAATGTAAATGTAGGACAATTCCGGTAAGGACTATGATATTGAGGTGCTCATGGGGAATGAATCTGAATACATTGAAATGGTATATGAAATTTGTTTCGTCTTTGCTTTATTTTGTTTGTTTGTTTGTTTTTTAGACTAACTAGCAGCTAATGGGTTGTAATTGTTGGATGCATCCAATTACAGGATTTGATGCTGGGTATTGCTGATCTGCAGACTCCTGAGGCTGTGGCAGCAGCTGAATCTTCTATTGCAGGTTTTCAACCAGTGGTTCCTCTAGCTGGTTGCAGTAGTGGAACAGAATCTGAAGATAGCTCTAATTATGGTGATAGTGATAATGACGATGATGAGGACAGCGATGATGATAAAAATGATGACAAAAATAATAATAAAGCATGCTTTGTTGTGAAACATAAAAGATCAAAGTCTGCTCATGGGGATTCTTCCATGGAAGTGCCCCAAAAAAATGGGGGTTCAAAAAAGCGGCCAAAGATTGTTGAGCTCTCGTGAGAATCTTAATTAGAAATAGGACAGTGAAATCTACTCATGGGGATTGTTTTCTAGGAATGAGAGGGAAACCATCAGGATTATAAGGGTTGCAGCAAGCATGAAAGGCATTTCTCTGCAGGAAGGAGGGAGCTTTCTGAATGTCTGATGAGGCTGTAATTTATGCAGCGGTGGGATTTTTGCTTCTCCATTAATATCTATCAGGGCATATGCCATACTAGACAGCTAATGGAGAAAACAGTCCTGTGAGTACCCTTCAAATTTTGAATGTCATGGAAGCTTTGTGATGTTTTTATTCTACCAAATCTGTTGTCATTAAATTTTCTACATTTCAGTTTTGTAATTAAATTTTCCATTCCATTATATTCCCAATGCCTTCCCATATACCAGTTCATTGAGGTACAGAAATGCCTTTGTGGAGCCTCATTCTGGACTAATGTATGAAATTTGGACCAAGGCTAAAAATATGAGGAGATATACACAAAATCTGGGTGGATACATCCAGACCTGATATTTCTGGATTTTTTCATCATTTATTATGATTTTTGGTCTTTCCATCCATTTTTGATTGATATATCAGGATTGTCCTGATTTTTCGGCAGTCAAAGCTCAGTTGGTAGAGCTTTGCTCTTGCAATTGGGTTGTAGCAGTTACGTGTTGGACTTGTACCTGAACCCGTGGCTCACTTTTTTCGAAGTAATGGGGAAGAGGACCAAAACGTGTCATTGAAAGACTTTAATGAGACAAAGATGGGCTATCAAGAATGTATAGGTAAGATGGGCAGTTGGTCAAATCTAGTATAAATTGTATATGGATAGTAGTTGGAATCGGTGACTCACCTAAGGTTCCCTCATTTCGGATCTTTGGGGTAGAGGATCAAGTTGGTCCTTGCAAACAACTTGATGCATTATCTCCCTTCAACCCTTTAAGCGAAATGCAGCAAAAGGAAGGAAAATCCATGGATCGACCCATTGCCTCCACCTCAGAGGAACTACAAGATCACCCCAAGGGTGCTTGTGGCATTTAGGGGTTGTGGACTCACCATAGAACCCTGTTCAATAAGTGGAACAGGTTGGGCAATAAGGGTCAGAGAAGGGCGATCACTCATTTTTAAAGACCAAAGAGAGTAAAATCTGATTTTGCATTGCGACATAGGGATTAGAACATTGTTCAATAAGTGGAACATCCGTTCTCAGGTTGGGCAGTGGGCAGTAAGGGTTAGAGAAGGGCAATCACTTATTCTCAAGACCAAAGAGAGCAAAATTTGATTTTGCATTACGACACGGGGACTCAAACTTGGTTATCCAGGCTTAAAAAAGCAGTCCCTATGCTACTAGGCCAACCATGCCTTTGTTTATTAATGTGTCCTACATTTTATATATATTTTATATGAATGCCTAAATTTTATATATAAAATGTATTTTATGTTTATGCCTAAATTATATATATATATATATATTTAAAATAAAATATTAAAATAAAGTTTTAGTAAATATATTGATTTTAATTATTTATTTTCAAATTTTATTTATTTATTATTGAAAACATAAAAATCACGAATTAAATACAAATATAATAATTATACATATATTATAAAGTAGGTAAATCATCATTTTAATATTAAATTTATTTTCATTTTTGATAAATTATTATTTTAGTATTAAATGAATTTTTAAATACCACCTATTATTATAAAATGTTACAAATTATATAATTCATATATCAGTTTCTTCATATATCAATAATAATATATAATATATGTATTATTACTTCTTATATCAGTTTTAAGAAGTTTTTTAATATTTTCATGAATTTTGATCAATTTTTATTCTAAATATAGATATATTTGTAAAATCAAGTTACCGATATATCCATCAAAATTGATACTTTTATCCTTAATTTGGATAACCCTCTAATTTGATGTTTAATCTTCTATGCTTGACTGCAATCCTCTCCTTTGCCTAAAGCTAACCCTACAGTCATGGACCTTTGCCTCATGGTGAAGTCACAATATATCGATCAAGCTTATTGAATATTGTGTGTTTGTAGATCATAGTGATTGGATTTTTGGTTTTATTTTTTAATTTTTATTTTTTAATGTGTAATTTTGTTTTTTCCTCTGATGTTTATTTTTTTAAAATTATCTCTTCGAGACATAGTGTCTATATATATATATATATATATCTCTTTCTTAAAAACTATAATAGATTTGAAATTATTTTTTTATTACGATAATTTAAGAATTATTTTTTAAAATGATCGTACTGTTATAAAAAATCTGAGTTTGTATCGAGTTTGACGGAGATTTCAAAATAGCTTTGAACTTGGAAGGAGGTTTGAGAGTGACATGTGGGGGCCAAACGAGGGAGACTGATGCGGGAATAAGTCCGTGTGACATGTGGGGGGCCAATCAATCAAAATCACAACGTGACCTCTCAACTTTCAGTCTTCTTTCTCCCAAAGGCCACCGACTACCAAGTCCCAAGCAGCTTCAATTAGATGTGTTTGGCTACGGCATACCGAGTATCACCAATTACGGATGTCATATTTGCATTTCAATCCAACCTCAATCTCATTCCGAGATTTTCGGAATTGGTTGGTAGATGGATTGTGTTCTACTTTATTTATATTTTTATAATGTCTTAAAATTATTATTTTTATTTCTCCCATTTTATGTTAAAATAATTGCTTGGATAAATTGTTCTAAAATTAAATTTCTCTTTTGATTTTAGAAAAAATTAAAATATATTTATGAAATATAATTAATTAAATTTAATTCCCTGTCTTAAAATAAAATAATTTTATAATTATAAATACACATATATAGTTTTTGATAATATTTAATAATATCTTATTTCAAATGAATTTAAAAGTAAATAAAGTTGACTTTTTTAATATACAAATGAGTCAAATTTTTCATTACATGCTTATATTTAGTACTTGATTATATGTAGGGTATTTTTTTTAAGAATAATTTTAAATTTAAAAAACTAATCTAATTCACTGTAGATTAAATCAAAACATTATAAAATATTATTATGTACATGTTAAAAAAGTTAAGCTTTATGTATTATTTATTTTAAATAAAATATTATTAAAAATTGTTATTTTAAATTATTATTATTATTATTATTCATTTTTAATACAAACATGTTAAGATTTTTTAACATATTTTTTTATTAAAAAAATGTAATTTATGATTTGATTGTAATATTATTATTCATGTTTTACTAAAAAATATATATTTTTAAATATATTTATAATTACAAAACTATTTTTATTTTTAATAAGACCTAAATTATATTTAATTTGTAAATTAAATTTATAATATTTTTACAAAACTAAAATAAAAAATTATTTTTAAAAATAATTTATCCAAACAAGTTTTTTGTCTACAATTTTTAAAAACAAATTTTAGAAAAAATGAGAAACAAGCAAAATTTTAGAAAGGGAGTTTTTATGTTCGTTTTTTGTCACCACTAAAAAACTCTCGATATTTTAACAAGATAGAAAGAAACTTTAATACTCTATTAAACTAAATATAAAAACATGCATGGATATAAATGAGGACAAGAATATTCATATAACACAATTCTAAATTCTCTTACAAACAACACACAGTATTTTATTTATTTTTCTAAATCTCTAAACTACTTGAGTGGTCCCACTGGAAGGCATTTGGTGCTGAGTATCATCGGAATAAAGCCCATGCTTTGCCGAATCATACTTTTCCCCATCTCCCCACAGCGCGTACGCTTCCTCGCCGTGCGCGGCGTCGTCGCCGATCAGCAGCTCCTCCTCCGGCATCCTCAGCGGCAGCACCACCCTCACCACAAGGCATATTATGGAAGTCACCACCGCGTTCCACCCGATGATGAAGGCTCCGCCAGCGAGCTGCTTCAGGACCTGGATACCGCCAGAGCCGCCGTATACGGCGCCGCGGGAGTTGGTGACGGGGAGGAAGAGGCTGCAGAGCTCAGGCTCGGCGAAGATGCCGGTGAGGATGCCGCCGAGGTAGCCGGCGACGGCGTGGGTGTGGAAGACGCCGAGAGTGTCGTCGATGTGGTGGAGAAGAGTCCAGCGCTTGTGGAGGATCATCATGGTGAACCATGGGACGCTGCCGGAGAGAATGCCCATGACTATGGCTGCCCATCCTTGAACAAGTCCTGCTCATTCATTATTTACACGTCATCTTATTATCAGTCCACCAAAAAATAAAACTTAAATTTAAATTTAAATTTAAAACATGGAATAAGAGAAAAAAATGCATGGATGTGACCTGCAGCAGGAGTGATGCAGACAAGGCCAGTGATCATGCCCTGAACGGCGCCAATCACAGAAGGCTTCTTGAAGAAGATGACATCAAGCCAAGTCCAGACGAGGAGGCTGGTGGCGGCACAGATGTTGGTGTTGAGAACTGCCATGGAGGAGTCGGTGTTAGCTGCATAAGGGTCTCCTCCATTGAACCCTGCCCATCCCAACCACAGCAGCCCCGCCCCTGCCAGCATCAGCAGCACATTGTTTGGGGGAAACCTCTCTCTGTCCCTCGTTGATCTTGGCCCCACCTGTACACATCACACCGTCTCCCTATCACCTTCACATTCATACACTAATTAATCCATCTGTAAACATCAATACACATCAACTAATTTTGAAGAACAAAAAGGATGATGAATGAAACACCGTGTTGTGATAAAAATGATCTTATTTACCCATACCTTAACTTAGATGTTAAGTGCTTATATTGCATCAAAATTAAATTAGTTTTTCGATGTCATATAGAAGAAAATAATACTCATTTAAAAATAATCTTATTTAATTATTTATACCACAATAATCATTTTTTTTTCATCTTGGCTTAATTTAATTAGTTTATTATTATTATTATTATTTTTTATTGATAACTACACATGTCTCCATGACTTAGATTTGGAATTGAATACAATCCATTGGATAATTTGTGGAAGATGAAATAGCCCAAGTCAACCCTCATTTTTCTTCCCCAGGTTTCTTATCCTAAACAAAGACCTAGAGTTTGGGAGATTCTTTTTGGGGAGGCAAGATTCAATGAACAGTTAGAAATTAATTATGGTATCTCCGTTGTGAACTTTAATACGAGCCATTGATATAAAGAAATAAAACCCACTCTTAACTAGTTGTCATGCACCAAAAATTGGCATCTATATACTTGCCATTGAAGAATCCTTTGATAAAGAATGGGAAAAAGATAGAAAATAGAAAGAAAACATTTGAGATGTTAAAAGTGAAGTTCTAGTTAACTATTTAGGTGAAGATAAGATGGAGAATCCATGAGTTGTGGTGGACAAATTTTAATATGCAGGCTAATATTCAAAGAAATGATTCACTACAAGGAATTGTCTAAAACTTTAGCAAGCAATAAATATGTCATAAAAAAACTGACCCAATAGGCAGTAGTGAAGCCACCAATCCCAGAGGAGAGATGAATGACATAACCACCAGATTAGTCCATGACACCCCAATGAAACAAGAAGCCACCACCCCACAGGCTGAAGACCCCAACAGTGTAGCAAAAAGTGAGCCAAAGCGGCACAAACATCATCCACGCCCTTATATTCATCCTCCCCAGCAGCGACCCCGCCAGCAGAATCACCGTGATGGCCGCAAACACGCACTGGAACCAAACCATCGTCGCCATCGGATAGAAGGGCGTCGCCATCGCCGTTTCCACCGTCCCATTCTTATGGTAATGCGTGGTCGCCGTCAGAGCCGATTGCTTTAGCAGGTACTTCTGGCCCAGCGCAGGCCCGGCCTTCCCCCAGAAGGGTAGGAGCTTGTCGCCGAAGGACATCTTGTAGGCCCAGATGACCCAGCAGAGGACCACCGCGGCGAAGGCGTAGAGCGCCATGAAGGCCGAGTTGACCGCCCATTTCTTCTTCACCACGCTGCCGTACAGGATCACCAGCCCAGGCACGCTCTGGAGGCCTACCAGCGTGGCCGCTATCATCTGCCATGCGTTGTCTCCCTTATTCAACCAGACCGGCACGGACGCCGACAAATTGCCCTGATAGGCAACGGGAACTGTAGATGCCATATTTCAGCACTGTCTTGTGGGGTTATGCTTGCAACTTACAAGTCGCTTGAAATGATGAAAAGTATACTCTAGGGAGATGTGGAAATAGTCCATATAAGAACCGGTGAGAAAGGCACGAGTGGGAAGATTCTTAAAACCGCATCTTGTGGTTTTGTAAAGCTTGCTCCAACGGCTGGGATCTGCGTGAATCTTTTCTTCCCTTCGAATCTCACTTTTTCTTCATAGAGTTTTAATTATCACAAATTCACACCTAATAACTATATTTTTGGGTTATTACTCTAAATTTTATAATAATTTTATTAAACTTAAAAGTTTAAATCAATTATTGCATTTGGATTTAACTTAATTTAATTGTTTGAGTCTAAAGACCTATGCTCGATACATGAAATTTATTAATTTTTAAAATAATTTAAAACTCAAATTAATTTAATTAGTATTAGAAAGTCATGAAATTCAATAATATTATAAAATTATAAGCCAAAATTCATTTTCAAATATTTTGAAAAAAATTTCATGCAAATAAATTATAAATCAAATAGCACTTAATGTGTTCATTAATGAGTTTAGTAATTATTAAAAATAATAAACTCAAATAATGATTCAATTAATACAAAAAAAATTATGAGGAAAAATTAATCTAAAATGAGTCTATTGTATATAGAACCATATCTTTCTAATTTTTTTTTTCACTAGATAAACTTCAAAATAAGCAAAACTTAATGTATTGAATTCATTAACAAGTCCAATAATTTTTAAATATAATTTAAAACTCAAATAGTGAACTAATTAATATTATAAATTTACGGATAAAAATTGGTTTATACTGACTCTATTATTTATTTTCAATACATAATTATATATATTTTTTTTATAAATTTTTTTTTTTGTAAAGAAATGAACTTCAAATCAAGCAATACTTGAATTGTTAATGATTTATTAATTTTTTAAAATAACTTGGAACTTAAAGAATAGATCTAATCACTTTGAAAAAATAATAGACCAATCTAATACGTTAATATGAGCTGTGACTTTATTTTTTTTTCTATACACAACTATATTATCTAATTTCCTTATTAGATAAATAGATTCCAAATTAGGTGAGACATAACTAATAATTTAAAATTTTGCTTTATTTTTAAAATTTTAAGAATAATTTAGAATTCAAAAACATGATACAATTAATTTGAGATTAAATCAAAGGATGCTAGGATATTGTATCCCTAATTAAGTACTAAATATGTGTACTTAATGAAAAACTTGGTTCATTTGAGCCTGCATCAATGTAAAAAGATAAACCAAAATCACTTATGGTTTGTTTCATGTAAAGAATTTGTGCATAATATAAACCAATGATAATGTATTTGACTTCTGTCATAGACAATGCAACCAAAATTTTCTTCTTACTTATGCCATGAAACTAACAAGTGTCCTAGAAAATGAAAAGTTCAATAAGTGCTTTTTCTATCAATTTTATATTCGACAAAGTCGACATTTGAAAAACCAATCAAATCAACACTATCACACTTTACATACCACTAACCTAAGTCAATTGTCCCTCTTAAGTATCTTAAGATTCTTTCTATGACACTTAAATGTGATTCTTTACTACAAGATTGAAATCTAGCACACAAATGGTAATCCCTTATTGCCTTATAAAATGATACAAACTTAGGACTAAGGTAATCCATTGTCTTATACATTGATGCAGGCTCAAATGGTGTTCCAACATTGATGTAGTAATGATTAGAGCCAAAATATGTGCTCTAATGACACATATTCGATATGATTTGTGCACCAAAGGACATTCAAATCACCCGATATGAACTAAATCAATGCTTAGGCATACTATAGATCATTTCGAAGCTCGGGAAGTTAGAAGTCCAACACTTTAAACAATGAACAAATCATAGTTGAAATGAAGAAGTTATGGTCATTTGAAGACAACTAGGTAAAGCTAAAGGGTCATTTCGAAATGATTTCGAAATTCAACTCATGAATTTGAAATCCAATTCGAAATGACCCTAATTTCGAATTCACCCACTACCACTTTGATGTTTCACTTCCTCTACCTCGGGAATTGCATTTAGGGCACTCCATCCACCCTAAGTGAGCCCTACACGACTAGAAATCATCATTTTATTATTTTTTTAATCATTTTTAGACAATTATTTTTGTAATAAGTGGCCAACGAGAGTATGCCACATGTTAGGCAATTGATGATATTATATAAACTCTCTTAGTTCTAGGTTTTAGAAATCTTGGATCTTTTTCCAGAGAGTTGGACATTGAAGGTGGAAAGAAGATGAAAACTTTGGTTTGTTTTCCTTTTCTTCTTTATTAAATATATTGTTTTTAGTTTCTTTTGATTCAAATTATGGATTTTTACCCTATTATGGATTATGAATGTGACATCACCCCCATGAGAGGCTAAGAAGCCAACTTGGGGCTTGAAGTATGAAAACCTAAGGGCTAGGAAACCTATAGAGACAATGAGTAAATTATTATAATAATGAGATTAATTATTGGTTGGGTGACAATTTATCAAATTTTTTTATCATATCCTTGTGAATTAGTTTAGGGAATGATATGGTATATTATTACCCGATACTAGTGATTCTTGATAATTTTTTATCATTAGTTATCATCGTCTTCTCTATCATTACTTGCCCCGAAACAAAGCTATAAGGAGTAGGAAGGGTTAAAAAGTCAAATCTTAAACTGGTAATCAATTTCATTCATTTGATGGTTTTAAGAATCTATTTTAAAAAGGAAAAATTAAGTTTCGGATGCAATTTTGAGTTATAGAACTCAACTTGATCGCGAGCGGCCAAAGATCTCGAAACCCTAAGATCATATTACTTAAAAGACCTTTGTTTTCTCTAATTTCTATACCCTAGGTTGGATTGTGGAAAGCCCCAAACTTGAATAAATCGAATTTAAAATCAATATTTATTTTGTTATTAATTTAATTTCTATTACTTAGTTTCACATTATTCACATATTATTTTTCACTTTAAGATTTAAACAAAAACAATTCATTTATTCTAGTATTGACAATTTCCATAAGTCAGTCCTTGAGGACGATACCTGGAGTACTACAAAAGTCGTAGTGATTTTTTTCTCTAGTTTTTCTTGACCAAAGTTGCTACATAAAAAGGTTAGCTAAGTATTTTGCTACAACAAAGAAGTTCGATCAAGTAACCATTGTTCTAACATTCCATTGTAGCATTTAAATCTTGGACTTTAGCAATCTAACTTCAACAAAATATGTCAACACAAAAGTGGTGAAATCCAATAAAAGAAAACAATAAATCGAAAAAACAAAAACCTAATTAACCTAATAGCAAACAATTACTTTTTTAAACAAAAAAACCAACTAAACAAAGTTGGTCCCAAACAACGACACCATTTTCTTGACAATAAATTTATATCATAATTAAAATATTAAAACCTAAATACATGATAACCCTAATTAAGAAAAACCAGAGATCGAGTTACCATAACTTTGTAGATTTAGTTGTCGTTCTTTAGGATCAGCTATATGTGTTCAATTGTTTTTAGGTTAAAATGATGAATTATTTTCTAAAGTTAATAAAATCCTAATTTAAATAAATAGAAATAAACTATGGATAGAAATTTCTTAACATATATTTAATGAAATAAATCATATAAAGGAAAATGTCTTGAAGAGTTTCACAATTGAGTGTTGAATCCATAGATAGAGAGGACATTGTAAAATCTAACGTCTAGAATCAAAGTCAATCTGAAATCAAATTGGAATGAAAAAAGAACATAAAATAAAAGAAAACATAAAACTTTATTGAAGAATATATAGGAGAGAGGTCAATCTCTTTTCTCACATTCTACCCTTTAAAACCTAAAAAGACTTGAGTTTAAATAGTAAAAACTAACCTAGATACATGACACAACCTCTTTGGCCAAAAATATCCAAACACAATTAAAGGTATCTCAAAAATCATAAAATTCTTAAATCTTAGGCTTGTTAGACTCTTCTTTAGGCTTGAGAGGCCCAAAAATTGAAGAAAAGAAAGCTTAGAAGGGCTTAGTTCAAAATACAATTAGAAATTCTCTTGAATTTCGAATTTAGCTTCTATCAATTTTATGCTATTACTTTTAAATGGTCATATCTCGCTCATTTCAAGTCTAATTTATGCACTATTTGAAAAGTTGGACTCCTAATTTCTTGGGCTTTAAAATAATATATGGTTTTCCCTAAAAGGTTTCCAAGAAGTGGCTCAAGATTCAATGCAAAGTTAGGTGTGCTATAATTGCTTTTGTTTGAGTTTAATTTTCATTTAAACTTGGAAACATGACTTCAAAACTTTTCCCTTCATGGTTTCTTACCCCTCTAACTCTCCATAAAGTTCATTGCTGGTATTTCATGCTTATGACTCACCTTTTTGGCTTTTCTTGGTTCTCATCATGTTTCTCAAGTCTCAAATCTTTCTTTAGGCATATTTGACCCATTCTTCTTATTTTGTTGAATGTAACTGTGGTAACTTGTATCTTTTTTCTCCCTTAAACTTGAAATTAATCTCAAAATATATGTTAGATCCATAACTAAGGCCTTAGCACCAAGTCAAGTTAATTTTAATAAATTAAGCATTTTATGTTGCATATGTCATATCATATCTGTGCTATTAGAGCACATATATTAGCTCCAATCATCTTCCATCATGCTCATCTTAAACTTACTAAGTATGCATTTATGCAATTTTTTTCTCTCACAAAAATAGATATTAGTAGCATCAAATATAATATTATTAATATATATTTGAATAATAAGTATATTCTTCTCCTTTGTTTTAATAAAAAAAAAATGATGTCAATGTTTCCCACTTTAAAATTAACCATTTTCAAGAAGAAATATTTTTAATTTTTCATACCAAGCTCTAAGTGTTTGTTTTAAACTATAGAATGTCTTTTTAAGTTTAAGAACATGGTTTGAATAATTATAGTGATTGAGACCGGGAGGTTGTTCAACATAAGCTTCCTTTGAAATATATAATTTAAGAAAACACTTTTCATATTCATTTGACATAAAATAAAGTTTTTGAAATAAGCAAAAGCAAGTAGCATCCTAATAGCTTTTAATTTATACAATAAGTGCAAAGGTTTCTTCATAATCAATTCCTTCTTCTTGATTAAACCTTTGGGTTGTTAACCTAATTTTATTCCTAACAATTATTACATTTTCATCCATCTTGTTTCTATATATCCATTTAGTTCCAATTATGGTTTGTTTAATTAGCTCAGGAACTAATTCTCAAACTTCATTTTTTTCAAATTGATTTAATTCTTTTTACATAGCAATCATCCGATTTTCACCTATTTTAGCTTCACAAATATTCTTAAGTTCTATTTGAGAAATGAAAGCCAAATTATTGTAATATTTTTCAAAAGAGATCTAATTCTTACTTCATTGGATGGATTACCCATAATTTGGCCTTATGGATGATTGATGACAAACTTTCTAAGGATTGACCCCTAAAAGTAAGACATGATGTAACAAAGTCAGATTTGACTGTCCCTTTACTATCCTATTTATTCATTAACATTGATTTAAGCATTCAATCCATATTTCTTACATTGTACACGACTTAGGTGCATTCGAAGTTGCACAAAAGATACAAGTCATGGGTTCCTTGTAAGTAGATTGGTTGTTTACAATCAGTCCATGGATATAGGCAATCTAATAGAGATTATAGTGTACCACTTCCTACTTGGAGAGATAACTTGTCTTGGCCGTCAAGATGGTTTTCCTATGATGAGTGCACTAGTATATGTGATACACATTGGACAGGACCTACGATGAATCATGATGTAAGGCTATCAATTGTCATGATTCACCAAGCTACTATACCACATGGACTCTCAACCATGAAAGAATACCGAGCTTGTGTTGAAATCAACTAGAGGCTTTGACCTATGGGTAAGACCCTAAAGTGGTCATATATCCCTATAGATTGGGTCACTGTTGATGGAGATTGGTGACAACGGGTATTTTCAATAGAGACACTATGATATTTCATAGGATTGAGATAGCTAGTGTGTTCCCTTAGGTGATCTAAAAAATGTGATCATGAAATCTGTGATCGTAGTAATTTCTTTCGTAGAATTTGACATATGCTCCCAAGAGTTAGAGTATATTAGTTGATCACATAATAAGTGAGATATGTTAGTTGTTCATGGGGGGTCTACATGCAATAGATAGTAAGTCAAGGACCCGAGCTTTGTCTCATTGTTATTTACAAAGGATATTGGAATATAATTGATTCTCTATAATGAGATGTTGAACCAACTTTGGATTCTGAGGAAGCCAATAATCTTATGGGTCCTAATGGTTCCCGTTTTGAGCTCATATACCATGTTGACATGATTTATGAGAGTTAGATTAGCTCTAGGTTCATTCTTGTGTATATAGGTGTTTTAGTAATTACGTAAAGTTGCACAGGGGATGATGAACAAGGTCTCTAGATTGGGCTAATTAATTAATTAGATAAGCATATGTGGTTAATTAATCAATTAGGACCGGTTTTAGGCTAAATTAAGTGACCCAAGCCTTGATGAGTTCAAGTCACTTAAGCCCAATTGTCAACCCTATAAATACCCCCTTAGAGGTTAGGGTTTCCTAATGGCTTTTAGATAGTCCTCTTCCACCTCCACACACACACACACACACACACACACACACACACACAGAGCATAGGTTTCCACCATTCCAAAACCCTCACTTTGGAGTGTCGAGAACATGGTTTGAGTCATTGGGAGATAAATCTTAGGTGAATGAGACCTCTAAACTATTCAGGCATGTTCTTCACCGCAAGAAATTGATATGGAAACATCAATATCTAGGTATAAGTATTATATCTCTACATCTATAGTTAATAATGGTTTTTATGGTCATTTTATTCTATTGTGATAGATTTAGAAATGCTTAGAGATAGACACATGCACCCTACGAGATCCAAGGACAAGGAATGGAGAAATCCGAGATTCTTAGCACTTTCAATCTCTTAGAATATTTTGATTTGACTCGCTTTGCTTTTATTGAGGAGGTAGAAATCATGTTAAGTGAGATCTTACTTCCTTTGGATCAACACTTCCTTACTCATGGTAAATTGCATCTTTAATTTTTAGTCATTTCATGTATTCTTCCAATATTGAATCATCATCAACATCTGTTTTTTTCTTGAAAAGTATTGTTAGATTCATCAAAGATAACATGGATAAACTTCTCCACAACCATGGTCTTTTAGTTTAAAACTCTAAAAGCTTTGCTTGAAAGTGAATAACCAAGAAAAATCTCAACATCCAATATTGCATCAAATTTTCTAAGATTATCTTTGGTGTTTAGAATAAAGAATTTGCAACCAAAGACTTTAAAGTAACCAATGTTAGATTTTTTTTTTTTAAAAAAAAAAATCTCATAGAGGGTTTTCTTAAGAACAAGCTTTAATAAACCATAATTTAGAACATAACAAGCAATGTCAATCACTTCTACCCAAAAATATTTAGGTAAATCATTTTCTTTAAGTATGATTCTTGTCATTTCTTGTAAAGTTATATTTTTCTTTTCAATTACCTCATTTTATTGAGAAGTACTAGGAACCAAAAAAAAAAATTTATGTTCAATATCATGTTTATTGCAAAAGGTTTCAAACTCAAAGTTTTCAAATTATCTCTCATGGTCACTTCTTATATAAGTAGTAGTACTTTTTTTTTTCTTTTTTTTTTTAATCTTTTTTACAAAACTTTGAGAAAACTTGAAATGTCTCTTTTTCAATTAAAAAGAAAGTATTATTACCAACATTTCCTTGACTAATAATCCTTCCTTTTGCATTATCCTTAAATATTACAAAATCATTTTTTCTTTTGGTGAGAAAGACAAATTTTGATTCGTCTTGAATGATGTGTCTTGAACATCCATTATCCAAGAACCAATTGTCTTTCTTTAAGCCCTACAAGACAAGTTAAGATGATTTAGGTACTCATATCTTCTTAGGCCTTTAAGGGTTAGTGCTATTTGATTTTGCAACCTAAACCATTTTTGTCTTAAAAGTCATAGCATTTTGAGATATATTTCTAAGAGGACAAGTACTACTAATGTGATATCCTCTTTCACAAAAATTACAAGTAGTGGATGAACTTCCTTTTTTAATAAAATATTTTTTAAAAAAAAAAATTATTCTTGGATGACTTATAGCCCGACCCTTTTTTATTAAAAAATACATTTTTGTCTTGTAAGAATCATCTCAAATGCTTTTTGTCCACAAGAAAAAGATTGAGAGAGAAGGTCAACAAATAATTTTTCTTTTCAAAACCTCATTTTCTTTTTTTCAAGAAAGGTCTTTTATTTTTCACCTTTTTCAAAACTTTCTTGCATATCCTTAAGTCTTTTTCAAGACTTAGGATTTTATTTTTAGGAGAAATATTTTTTAAACTAAGTTTTTCAAGGTCTTCATAGAGTTCTTCAAAAGATTCTTGTACATCCTCATAATCATTAATTTCCATGAAGCATAGGTTGACTGATTCATTCTCATTTTCTTCTTTTGTGGAGTCATCACTATCACTCCATGTAGCCACTATAGTCTTCTTCTTTCCTTTTTTTTTTCTTGGCTTTATTCTTGTAGAGAGGGCAATCATACTTGATATGGATGGGTTTTTTGCATTTGTAATATTTCAAGTCTCTCTTATCTTTTTCTCCATTTGACAACTCCTTTTGAGAGTCGTTCCTTGGTTGAAACTTCTTTCCCTTGTTCTTCTCAAACTTGATGAAAATTTTTAATTTTCTAGTGATGAGTGTAAAATCCTCGTTTTCTTCACTAGCTTCATCCTCTTCATCTTCTTCATCAATGGTAGAGACCTTGAGAGCAATGATCTTATTCTTCTTGTCTTTCATCCCTTGATGACTCCTCATGGTAATTTCATGAGTCATCAATGGTTCAATTAGTTCTTCTAAAGGAAGCTTTGTGAGGTCCTTTACTTATTGCATGGTGGTGACTTTGGTTTCCCACTTCTTTGGAAAAGACCTTAGAATCTTCATCATTTTCTTTGATTTTTTATAGATCTTTCCCAATGCTTGAAGTGATTTAATGATATAATTAAACCTAGTAAACATCTCAACAATGGATTCATTATCCTACATAGAAGATAACTCATAACTATGCACAAGAATGTTAATTTTATAACTCATAACTATGCACAAGAATGCTAATTTTAGATTCTTTGATTTGATTAATTCCCTCATGAGTAATTTTGAGTAGTCTCCAAATATCCTTAGTAGATTCACATTGGCATACGCGATTATTCTCATTTCTATCTATTGCACAATATAGATAATAAATAGCTCTTGCATTTAATTAAGCTTTCTTTTTATTTCAAGCTCATCTCATTTTGGAACAACCACTCCATTCTCAATTTTGGTTGGAACATGAGGAGTACCATTTTGAATGTCATCCCAAAGATCATAGTCAATGGATTTTAAAAATTCTGACATTCTAGTTTTCCAATATGAATAATTGGTTCTCGAAAAAAAAAATGAAGTTCGATTAATTGAAAACCATTCTATATGAGATGAGTTTGAAGAATTAATCATATCCTTATATATTGTTAAATCAAAAAATAAGACGCATGACTCTAGTAACAATTATGAAAAATGGCTAATTAGGTTAAGAGAATCACCTAAGAAAATGGAGGGGGGTGGAATCATATATAACAACCAAAAGCAAAATGACAAGTAATAATAAGCAAGATAATAAATGAATAAATGAGTAAATGATAGGAAGAAGAAATGTACAAACTCTTTTTTATAGTGGTTTGACAATCTGCCTAGGTCCACTTTCCTTAAGCTCCTAACTAAATGAGGGTTCCAATAGCACCAAAACTTTAAGGCTAAAGTTTTCAACCTTCTTATACTTGGATTATTAGGTTCCAATGGACCTTTACAATCACTTCCAATGTACGAATAACTTGAAGTCTTTTCCCTCTCAATGAGTAGATAAGGAATGAATTCAATGGTCCAATCCTAGAACAAACTTGGCTTAAAATATAAGAGAAACTAGATTATATTTGAAAAGTGCACTAAAGGAATTTGCAAGTTAAAAATCAATACACTTTAATTAAAAGCTTTGAATTTGAAAAGATAAGGGTTTTTCAATTAAATGTCATTGGTCCCATGTTTATAAATAGAGCAGGGCTCTTCAATTTATAGAAAACAAGCTTGGGCACCCAAAATCACAAACAATACCCTCAATCAATCGAGTTCACCAATTGAGTAGCCATTAAGGCATCTAATGCTCTATAGGTAATTATTAGGGTTTTTTTAAGCTTAATCGACCCTTAATTGGCTAAACACCTGCTACTGAAAAAAAAGAAAGAAGGGTTTTTGTGTACCCTCAATTGGTCCTTGACCAATCGAGCTAGTTCCCTAAATGGTTCAACTCTCCCTCAATTAATAGCCCTTAAAACGGCAAAAGAAATTCCAATTTGACATTTGAATATTTTAATAGCATGTGTAACTCTTTTTAAAACCCTTTTAAGTAAGATTTGAAAGAATTTAGATTAAGAATTTGAATTAAAACATGGATACATCCAAAATTATAACAAGAAGAACACTTTTAGGCTCAAGTAAGAATGAAAACCTAGCTTTTAAGTCCATGAAAAAAGGTTCAATACAAAGTGCACCGATAAATATCATCTTACAATTTTTTTTTTAGAGCATTTAAGGTCTTCAATAAAATCAAATCTTCATGTCATTGACTTTTTTTTAATAGTTAGTGAAACCTTCTTTAGTATTTTTTTCATTTAAACTTAAAAACATTATTTGATTTAAGTCGTTAGTTAATCTAAACTTTGTTTTGTAATTATCAAAACTCAATTAGGAGAACTTTTACACTAACAAATATTATATAAATTAAATTTATAAGTTTTTACAAAGTCCTGGAAAAAATATGACCATACACATCCTTAAATTTTTCAGAAACAATTTTTTTATTATTATTATTTTTTTTGTCACCGCTTAAAAAACTCTCAATATTTTAATGAGATAGAAAGAAACTTTAATACTGCATTAAAATAAATATAAAAATTAAGGAAATTTAAAGAATAAACAAAGAAATTGATAAAAACATGCATGGATCAAATCAGATAATTATAAATGAGGACAAGAATATTCATATAAGACAATTCTAAATTCTCTTACAATCAACGCACCATTTTATCTTCTTTTTCAAATCTCTAAACTACCTGAGTAGCCCCACTGGAAGGCTTTTGGAGCAGAGAATCATCGGAATAAAGCCCATGCTTTGCCGAATCATACTTTTCCCCATCTCCCCACAGCGCGTACGCTTCCTCGCCGTGCACGGCGTCGTCGCCGATCAGCAGCTCCTCCTCCGGCATCCTCAGCGGTAGCACCACCTTCACCACAAGGCATATTATGGAAGTCACCACCGCGTTCCACCCAATGATGAAGGCTCCGCCGGCGAGCTGCTTCAGGACCTGGATACCGCCAGAGCCGCCGTATACGGCGCCGCGGGAGTTGGTGACGGGGAGGAAGAGGCTGCAGAGCTCAGGCTCGGCGAAGATGCCGGTGAGGATGCCGCCGAGGTAGCCGGCGACGGCGTGGGTGTGGAAGACGCCGAGAGTGTCGTCGATGTGGTGGAGAAGAGTCCAGCGCTTGTGGAGGATCATCATGGTGAACCATGGGACGCTGCCTGAGAGAATGCCCATGACTATGGCCGCCCATCCTTGAACAAGTCCTGCTCATTCATTATTTACATGTCATCTTATTATCAGTCCACCAAAAAATAAAACTTAAATTTAAAACATGGAATAAGAAAAAAAAACGCATGGATGTGACCTGCAGCAGGAGTGATGCAGACAAGGCCAGTGATCATGCCCTGAACAGCGCCAATCACAGAAGGCTTCTTGAAGAAGATGACGTCAAGCCAAGTCCACACCAGGAGGCTGGTGGCGGCACAGATGTTGGTGTTGAGGACTGCCATGGAAGAGTCAGTGTTAGCTGCATAAGGGTCTCCTCCGTTGAACCCGGCCCATCCCAACCACAGCAGCCCCGCCCCTGCCAGCATCAGCAGCACATTATTTGGGGGGAATCTCTCCCTGTCCTTGGTTGATCTTGGCCCCACCTGTACACATCACACCATCTCCTTCATCACCTTCACGTTCACACACTTACTAATCTTTCAACTTCAAACATTAATACACATGTACTAAGTTTGAAGAATCAAAAGGACGATGAATGAGAAACATTGTGTTGTGATAAAAATGATCTTATTCACCTATAACTTAACTTAGATGTTAAGCGATTATATTTTATCAAAAATTATTCAAAAACCAAAATAATAGTCAATTAAAAATAGTGATGCGAAGTCACTAATCATTTTTTTCAGCTTGATTTAATTTTATTTTATTGATAACTACACATGTCTCTCTAACTTAGGTTTGGAATTGGATACATGCAATCCATTGGATAACATGTTTCCATGTATAATCTGAGGAAGATGAAATATGCCGTTAGTCAACACTCATTTTTATTCCTTCTTATCCTAATGAAAGTACTAGAGTTTGGGAGAGGCAAGATTCAATGAACTAAAAAAAATGATCTAGTCTAGGGCAAGCAACATGCAGTTTCTTTTTCTTTTTTTTCTTTTTTTTAATATATGATATATTTGGAAAAGTCAACCTTGTAGTATTATATAAAGATATAATTTAGAAATTAATTACGGTATCTATATATACAGTGAACTTTGAATACTAGCCATTGATATAAAGAATCTAATAGGGTGGTCACTCTTAACTAGTTGTCATGCGCGCACCAAAAATTGGCATCTATATATCTACCATTGAAGAATCCTTTGATAAGGATGGGAAAAATAGAAAATAGAAAGAAAACATATGAGATGTTAGACAATTGAGGAGAAACAAGATAAAGAAATTTAGGGGATGTTAAAAGTTCATTTCCAATTAACTATTTAGATGAAGATGAGATAGAGAAGCCATGAGTTAGTGGTGGACAATTTTTAAGATGCAGCTGGCTAATATTAAAAATAAAAAAAAATAAATCAAAAAAACTGACCCAATAGGCAGTAGTGAAGCCAGCAATTCCAGAGGAAAGATGAATGACATAACCACCAGAGTAGTCCATGACACCCCAATGAAACAAGAAGCCACCACCCCACAAGCTGAAGGCCCCAACAGTGTAGCAAAAAGTGAGCCACAGCGGCACAAACATCATCCACGCCCTTATATTCATCCTCCCCAGCAGCGACCCCGCCAGCAGAATCACCGTGATGGCCGCAAACACGCACTGGAACCAAACCATCGTCGCCATCGGATAGAAGGGCGTCACCATCGCCGTTTTCTTATGGTGATGCGTGGTCGCCGTCAGAGCCGATTGCTTTAGCAGGTACTTCTGGCCCAGCGCAGGCCCGGCCTTCCCCCAGAATGGTAGAAGTCTGTCGCCGAAGGACATCTTGTAGGCCCAGATGACCCAGCAGAGGACCACCGCGGCGAAGGCGTAGAGCGCCATGAAGGCCGAGTTGACCGCCCATTTCTTCTTCACCACGCTGCCGTACAGGATCACCAGCCCGGGCACGCTCTGGAGGCCCACCAGCGTGGCCGCTATCATCTGCCATGCGTTGTCTCCCTTATTCAACCAGTCCGGCACGGACGCCGACAAATTATAGGCACCGGGCAGTGTAGATGCCATATTTCAGCACTGTCTTGCTGTTATGCTTGCAACTTACAAGTCGGCTTGAAATGTTGAAAAGTAGAATCCAGGGAGGGTCGATCTAGTACTAGAACATATATAACCGGTGGGAAGATTCTTCAAAACCGTATCTTGTCGTTTTGTACAGCTTGCTCCAGGGGCTGGGATCTGCGTGAATCTTTTCTACACCTCGAATCTTACTTTTTCTTTATAGAATTTTAATTATCACAAATTCACACCTAATCATTAACAGTTAGGGCCTTTACTCTCAATTTTATAATAGTTTCATTAAATTTCAATTATTGTATTAAAAATATATTTTTCTCGAAAATTAATTATTATTTAGATATAAATATGCTTCTCATCTTTTTTTTTAAGAGAAAAACGAAGAGGAGTGATATACTTTTATACTTGGAAAAATCAAAATGAAAAATTGAAAAATATATAGTGGGAGGCAAATTATATTTGCATCCATTTGAATAATGAATTCTTTTAGAACAAAAATATCTTTTGACAAAATAACTAAAATTATCCTTAAAAAAAGAAAAACTCATTCATCTTCGTTCTTCGTGTGTCTCATGCACTGTAGTCGAACATTTACATTATATAGTTTGACCTTCCAAGTTCGAATCATATTTTTAAAATTTTTTTTCAACCCATAAATAAACTCTAAAATAAGTAAGACTTAATGTATTGAATTTATTAATAAGTCTAATAATTTCTAAATATAATTTAAAACTCAAATAGTGAACTAATTAATATTAAAAATTTATAGATAAAAATTAGTTCAACTCTATTATTTCTTTTCTACACATAATTATATTTTTTTATAAAAAAAAATTGTAAAGAAATGAACTTCAATTTCTTTACTTCAAATCAAGGGACACTTGAATTATTAATGATTTATTAATTTTTAAAAATTACTTAGAACTCAAGGAATAGATCTAATTACTTTGAAAAATAATAAACCAAACTGATTCATTAATATGAGTCATGACTTATTGTTCTTCTATGCACAACCATATTATCTAATTTTTTTTATAGGGTAAATAAATTCAAAATTAGGTGAGACATAACTAATAATTTTAATTCTTCAATATATCTTTAATTTTTAAGAATAACTTGGAATTAAAAAAACATAAGAATTAATTTCAAACTAAATCAGACTATGCTAGAATATTATATCCCTAATTAAGTACTAAATATGTGCATGCAATGAAAAAGTTGGTTTATTTACATGTTTAAAAGTTAAACTTTATTAGTTTTTAAATTCATTTTAAATAAATTATTATTTTTGAATTATAATTATCATTTAAAAAAATTAATTATGCTCTTATGAAGATGTTAATTTCCATATTTTTCTAAATGTACTAAAATGACATTTTTTTTAATAAAAAGATCTAATTTATAATATTACTATTCATATCTTACTAAAAAGTATTTTATTTTTTAATTTGTTTATAATTACAAAACTATTTTTATTTTTAATAAGACTTGAATTAAATTAAATCAATATCATATAAATTGAATTCACAATGTATCTAAAAAATCAAAAAAAGAAAATTATATTATAAAAACAACATATTCGAATAAGTTTTTTATTTTTTAGGTTTTGAAAAATGGTTATCAAAACAACTTATTGAACACTTTTATTTTTATAGAATATTAAAAACTGTTTTTTGTTTTTTAATTTAAAAAACAAATATGGGAAAACATGGATAAACGGGTCCTAATTTAAAAAAAAAAAAAACTTTATTAGAGTTCCAGTATTTATTATTTAAAAATTATAAATTAGGAACATATTTTTTTTTTTTTTAAAATAAGAATTAAATTGAACCAAAGGAGAAAGTAAAAATGGTGACTTTTATAATTTATTCCACAAATGAAAATGGAAAATGAGCAAGAAATGTACATGTTTGGAGTGTTAGAACAACCCAAATGGCATGATCTTGGTTCCCTAAGAATGATACAACCCACCACCCATTTGGGAAGGGCATATGTGGCTCCATATATGATATATGTGATATTAAAAGCAACACGCATATATCATGTGAAGCACTCACATGAAGTCCTCGTCAACCATGCCTTAGAAATAAAGTGCCTGCAACCATAACATTTTCTTATAAGCTGCCAAATGTGGGCCTATGGCTTTTTTTCTTCTCATTAAGCTTCTTCAATGGAATAGCCGAAATTAAATAATTAATTAGAAAATGTGTCCACACCAAAATTGGTTGTTTCTTTGGCTGTTTTATTGAACTACATGTTGTCCTCTTCGGCTCTTCCCATTTGGCAATGACTAATGCCATTGAGGACTCTCTCTCTCTCTCTCTCTCTCTCTCTCAAAATGTGTCCACACCAAAATTGGTTGTTTCTTTGGCTGTTTTATTGAACTACATGTTGTCCTCTTTGGCTCTTCCCATTTGGCAATGACTAATGCCATTGAGGACTCTCTCTCTCTCTCTCTCTCTCTCTCAAAATGTGTCCACACCAAAATTGGTTGTTTCTTTGGCTGTTTTATTGAACTACATGTTGTCCTCTTCGGCTCTTCCCATTTGGCAATGACTAATGCCATTGAGGACTCTCTCTCTCTCTCTCTCTCTCTCTCTCTCTCTCTCTCTCTCTCTCTCTCTCTCTCTCTCTCTCTCTCTCTCTCTCTCTCTCTCTCTCTCTCTCTCTCTCTCTCTCTCTCTCTCTCTCTCTCTCTCTCTTTCTCACACATTTCGTAAAATATGTAAATAAAAAAATATTTTATTTTGAAAGTTCATCAAACACCTCTCTTATTTTGAATTAAAAAAGAGACCAGTAAAAATGTTAAATGAGAAAAATAAAAAAAGTATTTGATGGAATTTTAAACTAATAGCGACTAATGGTATTTAGTCAAAATCTTAGTAAGATTAATAAAATTAACTCATTTTTATTTGAAAAATAAGTTAGAAATTTTAAACTAATCGAGACTACATGTGTTTAGTCAAAATCTCAAGGAAGATCAATAAAATTAACTCCCTTTTTATTTAAAAAATAAATTTTAAAAAATGATAAATGAACAACACATGTTATTGGCTTTTAAAACCATAAAAAGTAGTTTTTAAAGATAAAATTCAACTTTTAAGACTGGCTTGATAGAACTTTCAAAGTAGGTCTCACCCATTTAAATACGCTATAATTTTAAAAAGGGACACATTATGAATATGTTTGGGTTCCAAAAAGTTTGAAGGAAAATAACATGAAAAGAAAATAAAGAGAAGAAGTAGAGAGGAAAAAAAGTAAAAGAAAAATAAAAAATAGATTTGACGTTAATAAATTAGATTTATATATTACTTCAAACTCATTTTATCTATAAAATATTTTTCTTAACTTGTTCTTTTCTTTTCTTAGTACTTTTTGACAACCGAACAAGCCTATGTTATTCCTCAAACTCAATGGGAAGCAAAAATTATCCTTATTTTATACAAATATTTTATCCAAAATATAAAATCAATTGCAAAAAAATAAAAATAAATAGTTACATTAATTAACTCGTAAGTTGATTAATGGAAGAGTGGTCTTTCTTAAAATGAAATTTGAGATGCTATTAATATAATTTGAGCTATTTAATAAAATTATCCAAACAATTATAACTTTTTATAGACTAAAATCAATAATAAAAAAAAAACTTAATTTTTTAGTTTTTAATTAACTATCTCAAACTTTCTTATTTGTTCATTCTTAGATTCAATTCAAATTTATATTTAAATTAATAAATAAAAAATCCTTTGGCTAAATTGTTCATACTTTTGTCATTATTAAGATAAATTTAAAATTTAAAATTATTAAATTAGTGAATTCCTTCCAATTTTTATGCATAGTCACTATCAACTTCTTGTATTATTAATGTATTAATAATTATATACTATGATTAATCAAATGTAATTAATCATCTTCATTGACATGCAATGTTGTCATCATGAATTTTTCTAATAAATAAAGATAAAATTTTCATTAAAAAATAATTAAAATTAAAGTCATCTAATTGTTGTTAATGAAGGTTTAAAACATCAACAACAATGGTTTTTCCATTAATTATATTTCTTCTTAACTTATATATTCCATATCTAATGACATGCGATGTTGACATGGAATATAAATTTGGTCCGTAGAGCTGGGTTGAAGTTGATATGAAATGGAGGGATTATACTTTATTTTTTATTTCCATCACATTACCAGTAGGATATGATCGAGATCAAGCTCAACTTATTTAAAAGTTGGTTTGACAGTGATTTTAAAAGGTATTTTTATCCTCAAATTTTTTTATTTTTTTTTTAATTAGGAGTTTGTTTGGCAAGTAAAAAAAACAAGAAAACACGTTTAATAACTATTAACCATTTTTTGTTTTCTGTCTTTAAAAATAAAAAACGGGGCATTTTTAAAAAATATCTTTTAATTATTTCTATTATTTTGTAAGAGTTATTGTTAAAAAATAATTATACAAGCATGTATAATGATTTAAAATAAAACACTGAATATAAAAATTATTTTTAAAACATATTCAAAAATATTAAAAACATATTTAAAACATTTCAGGTTTTCAAATAGATTTTTGTTTTACGAAACATCGTAGAATAGTTTTCAAAAACAACCAAACATAACCTTCAAGAACTAAGAAGTATGAAAGGGGAAAAAACAAAACAAAAAACAAAAGCAAGAATCTCACCATCTTATTTGATTTGTCATGAGATGCAGAAAAAATAAAATATAACAAAAATCATTAATAACTTCTGCACACAATAAGATTAAAAGTAAAGAAGAAGAAGAAGAAGAAAAAGAATAAAAACAAAGTGATCAAAATCTCTTCATATTCAAATAAAAGGTAAAAACTACATGGGGTTAGCTCCTTCAAACTCCACAAACCAGAAACTGGACTTTCCTTTTTGTACAAAGCAATGAAATATTCCACCAAGTTTCAGGGGAAAAAAAATATAATGAACAACAAACTAGTCCCTAGACCTAAAAGCTAGAGGACTTCTTCTGCATAAATTCACTCAGATAAGTTCACACCACAAAATAAAAGGGGAAAAAAAAAAAAAACATGGTTTTCCCGCCTGCACAAGTGCATATGGATTCTCATGCTGTACTGGGTTATGCCCAAGGTAATGGCTCCAACGTAAACAAGTTCCAGGAGCATTTGGTGGGGTAGCAGTTTCCTGGTGTGCCTCAGGCATGTTTCATCTATTTGAAGTAGTCCTGCCGGAGAATGGCGACAAAATCGGGGCCATCTTCATCCTTCTGCTTCCAAATTTCCCCATTTCCTTGAATGTGCCATGATACTTTTGGAGAAAGAGGTGTGTATAAATCTGCATGTATGGAGTAATAGGGTAAGTGTAAACTAGTTTCTAGAGCATTCAATCTAATGAGTTAGAAACTTAAAGCCATGAAGGGCAATTTCAATAAGGACATAGTATTGCATAGGAAAATGCTGCTGTCTCATAGAAAATATTATTTATGAAGTTAAGGAAACCACCCTATGTTATTGTTAGTGAACTATATGACTTAGAACATAACTCAGGAGGCTTGACCATAACCACTGTCGTCATACTAAATATTATGGTTCCTCTTATGTTTTGTTAGATGAAGAGTAGATTTTCAGGATTATTTTTCTCCAAAGTTTTTAAGGACTTCTTTTGAGGTAAAGGAAATTAATGCAATTGTTAAATTCTTTTTTTTAAAACAATTTATATATATATATACATTATTTGAAAACGTTTGAGTTATATTCCGTTTTATGCATGGATCAAACCTGTTTTGCATGAAAAGTAAGTTAGAATTTTATATTATGTTTTTGACAAATAAATGTGGAGATATTAGATGTTGTAAATTTGAATAAATGAAATAAATATTTGACTCTGATTTGTTTGGCCCTTGTCAACGGGATATAATAGTTGACTTTTGACCCTTGGTTCCGTTCACCTTAAAGGAACAATTTGAGGCTAGCCACCTATTTGAAAAGTCTCACCTAACTAGGCACCTTTTAATGTTTGATGATCAGAATAAATAAATTATTGGAATGTTTTGACTGAATTTGATATGAAATTGTTTGAATCAGAAATAAATGCATACAGTTAGAAATTTTGAATGTATTGGCAAAAAAAAAAAAAAAAAATTACTCACAGCTTTATGAAAATGATTGATTACAATATCTCCTATTTTGCAAATGAATTTGAAATGTTTGAACCATGGACTGCATTAATGTTCCTTATTGGGCTGTGAGCTCATTCCCATTTGTTGACTACTTTTCAGGTACCCTTAGTTCGGGTGAGGAGTGATGGCTAGGCTGAGGAATGATCATCATTAGAATTTGACTTAGGATTTTATATTGGATTTTTGTTTAATTGTTAGTTGCGTTCATTTGGATCTTTTGGTATTTAGAAGTTATTTGGATATTGATCCTTCAAATTTTATGTTAGATCAAAGTTGAGTTTTGGAAATTTTGAAATTTGTTCTAGTACTTGAATTGTTTAAGTTTACAAATATTTGGACAATGGATTTTGGATAGTGGATGTTTTAGTTTTGAAATTGAATATTGAGGATTTTAGATTTGTTCCGCTACTCTGAACAAGTACTTGGTAATTAGTAATTTCCGATTACAAGATAAGTATTTGGATCAGGTTACACTATAAGCCTTCGGGTTTGAAGTGTGAAATAACTGTCACGCCCTTGGAGTGGGTCTTGGGGCGTGACATAGGCAGCTACAGTGTCGTTCCATGTCATAGGCCCAACGCCAACTTGGGCCCGCGCTGCATTGTGAGCATCGACGTAGTCCTGTGGAGAGTTCTGGGCACAACAGGTGTGTGAGCTAGGGCCAACCCCATGAGACCAACAAGGAGTGCCAGTGAAATCTTACACAACCCCGATCTTTTAGTTTCTTTGATGACAAGTGAGGGTTGGGTTGAAGGGTATTTATAGGGAAAAATAGAAGCATCATACTCTCCTAGTCTTGCTCCCCCTAACTTCCCCCTTTGATACACTCTATGTGGCGGCCTTCACATGTAAAGATCAACAACTGATAAAATAGTTAGCACTAAGATCAAAATGACTTCCATGCATATTCAATTTTTTCCTAAGGAGTAATCAACAATATTGAAAATAACTTCCATGCACGTTTTTTCTTTTATTCAAAATGAAACAGCACTTTGAAATCACAGTTTTGCAGTTCAAAAAATCGTTATTTATTTTAAAATATTTACTCTAAAAATTTCAATTAGAAAATGCGAGCTTTATATAATTCAAAAGACAAAAACACCTTAAAATCCATATTTTTCTAAATGGGATTTCAGAGTAGATGTAAAAATATAAAAAATTTTAAAATTACATCAACCTCCATGTTTATGGAAATAAGCAATTTTAAAGTGCATTTTTTTTTGTTTATATCAAATGTAATTTGAAAATGTCGACTTTAATCAATTTTTTTTTTCTTTTTAAAATGTCCATATGAAAAGCTATGCAAACATCTATAATATGAATTAGAGTCCATTTGATAGTAATTTTAATAGGATATTTTTAATTCATACTCAATTTGAAGGGTACTCACAGGACTGTTTTCTCCATTAGCTGTCTGGTATGGCGTATGCCCTGATAGATATTAATGGAGAAGCAAAAATCCCACCGCTGCATAAATTACAGCCTCATCAGACATTCAGGAAGCTCCCTCCTTCCTGCAGAGAAATGCCTTTCATGCTTGCTGCAACCCTTATAATCCTGATGGTTTCCCTCTCATTTCTAGAAAACAATCCCCATGAGTAGATTTCATTGTCCTACTTCTAATTAAGATTCTCACGAGAGCTCAACAATCTTTGGCCGCTTTTTTGAACCCCTATTTTTTTGGGGCACTTCCATGGAAGAATCCCCATGAGCAGACTTTGATCTTTTATGTTTCACAACAGAGCATGCTTTATTATTATTTTTATCATCATCGCTGTCCTCATCGTCGTCATTATCACTATCATCATAATCAGAGCTATCTTCAGATTCTGTTCCACTACTGCAAGCAGCTAGAGGAGCCACTGGTTGAAAACCTGCAATAGAAGATTCAGCCGCTGCCACAACCTCAGGAGTCTGCAGATCAGCAATACCCAGCATCAAATCCTGTGATTGGATGCATCCAACAATTACAACCCATTAGCTGCTAGTTAGTCTAAAAAACAAACAAACAAACAAAATAAAGCAAAGACGAAACAAATTTCATATACCATTTCAATGTATTCAGATTCATTCCCCGTGAGCACCTCAATATCATAGTCCTTACCGGAATTGTCCTACATTTACATTATAAACTTAGAAATAAAGAGAACATGAATGGAAACCAGGCACACAATTTACTTTTTCCTCATCGGATTCATATGCATACCTTTACATCAAGCTCCAGCTTTTTATTAGCTTCTGATATGACTCCTAGGAAATCTTTCACCTTTCCTAGAACTGCAGTAAAGTGAGGAAACTAGGCATCAAATTCTGGGAAAAAGCATATTATATAAATCCTTTTTCTTTTTTTTTTTTTGGTAGAAGCATCAATTTCCCTCAAAGATTGTTGGTAATTTTGATAATAATACAGAAATGCCAAGTAAAATCTGAAAATTCAGTGTCACGCATCCTACCGCTTTCCCTTCATCAATATACCCTGAATGTCATTTTATCCTCCCAAGTCCCAACCAAAAATTAGTCATCAATGCCCATGATATTAAAAGATATCAAACTATTTGTTCTTTGAGATCATAATTAGAGATATAGCATATGCTAAATACTAAAGAAACCAGGAAAAAAAGTCAACATTATTAATGATTTTAGTTCTTGTACATCAAGAACAACAGATATGGTATGTATGAGATAACATAGAGCCCACAACTAGATGATCACTCCTCAACTAAATATCAATCACAACAATAAGAACTTCTAAATAATGATGATGAAAGATTTCATAATTGGGCCATGTTTTGTTATCACATCTGAGGGAAAAAAGAGAGGGGAAAAAGAAAGCAAAGAAAAGGCTAAGGAAAATAAAATGCAAGTCTGAGGACAACATTTTTGTTTTTTTATTTTTCATCTCTCCACTCAATTTTCCTCGCATATTTGAACAGAAAGTTCAAAAGTGTTTAAATTGTATATGTAAAATTCTCCCTAATTCCATCATATTTTCTCTTCATAATCTTTGACCAAACAAGATAAACTTTTTTGTCCTCACCCCATTGTTTTGAGATTCAAACTTTAAATACTTCTAAAAGAAAGGGGAGAAAATTTCAATCAGAAAATAGCATAACCATGTTAGCTTTCATACATCTCAACCAAATGACACTTACAAAGCAAAGATTGAGGAGTAGGATCCATGATGGAAGTTCACAGTAGAGAACACACTATTAGATGGTCCCAGTTGACATCCTGTTCCAAAAATACAAATAGTGGGCTGACCTGAAGACCCTCAAGCCTAACAAATCATTTAAAAACTTCAAAAATCTAAAAACTAAGCTATATATGAAGGTCATTAAAAATCGATTATTAAAAATGAGATAAAATAAAATAAGAAGTTTCCTAAATTTTTAATAATAAATAAATTGCAACAATTAAGTATTTGGTAGGGGTATGCATCATTTGACTGGTTCTGTTTCGAGCATTAAATCTAACTAAACAAACAGAAAATGAACCAGAAAACAAATACAGAAATATCCTAAAAATAATTCACAAGAATTAAAAAATAAAAAAGAGAGAGAGAGAAAGAGAGAGAACAAAGTTACCTTGGCTTGAAGGCAGTGGGGTAGTGATGGGTTTTCCCTTAGGGTGATTAGGTTTCTGCAACTTGGACTCTGACCCATTCTTGCAAACAAGAAGTGTGGATTCTGCGGCATAGACACATAGAAAAAGGTAATTTCCATATAGATGCCACCAATAACAACCAAAAAAAAAAATGACAGAAGAGAAAAAGAGAACCTAGGGGTGAAGAAGAAGAGGCCTTATTGTCACGGACTTAGTCGTTCACTAAGCTCGTGCGGCACTTAGACAAGCCAAGACACTTGATCTTGCTAAGTCAGCCTTGCTCCCTCAATGCCTAGCACTCTCGGCTAAGACACTCGCGACTCGAAAGCTTAAGAAGCTTGGTAGGCAACCCTTGAAAGAATGGAAGCTCTTTATTGCTCAAAGAAGCTTTTACAAGTGCTTGGATGCTCACTTGCTTGGTGCCTTGGCCAAATGAGGCCCTCACCTATTTATAGGCACCAATGAACTCTCTGGAACCTTGGAGGGTTCCTTACAACTCAAGACTATTCTAGAATGTCCTACACCATTCTAGTTACAAGCTATATACAAGTATATACAAGAGTCTTCTAGATTCTCTAGAAAGCCCCGGACTCCTCTGTGTCTTCCACCATGGTGTAGAATTGTGTGGATTCCTCCAGGCTTCTCTAGAACCTTCCACACTCTTCCCACTCTAGGAGTCTCCAGAAGCTTCCTGGTCTATATAAGGCCATGGGGAGGCTCATTTGAGTAAGCTTGTGACACTCTCCCCCACCTATGCCGCAGACGTCCTCGTCCGCCTTCTGCCCGGAACCGCTCGATCTGCTCCTGGAACTGCCATAGTGCCTCTGCTGGCTCCCAGCTAGCCTCGCTTTCTGGTAGTCCCTTCCATTTCACTAAGTATTCCGTAGCAAGAGGTACTCCTCGTCTCCTGATGACCCTATCTGCAAGGACGTGTTCTACCTCCTTATCATAGGAGGTCACGACCGCTGTAGGTGCCCTCTTAGACAACCCTCGGCTTGGATCATCCTTGTCTCCGTGATAGGGCTTCAAGTAGCTTGCGTGGAAGACAGGATGAATCTTCAACCTTGGGGCAGCTCGACTCTAGAGGACACCTTGCCGACCTTCCCAAGTATGGGGAAGGGTCCTTCATATCTCCTCACAAGGCCCTTATGCACCGGTCTTAGGGACTTGAATTGTTGAGGAAGGAGCTTGACAAGCACCAGTCTCCGACCTTGTACTCCGTGTGTCGTCGCTTCTTGTCAGCCCACTTCTTCATTTTCTTAGCGGCCTTGTCCAAGTATGAGCGTGCTATGTCAGCTTGCTCATGCCACCCTTTTGCGAACTTGAAAGCCGTTGGACTTCTCCCCGTGTAGCCAATCGTTAGAGTGTGAGGAGTTAACGGTTGCTGCCCTGTGGCTAGCTCGAACGGACTCTTGTTAGTCGCCTCACTCCTTTGTAGGTTGTATGAGAATTGGGCTATGTCTAGCAACTTAGCCCAATCCCTCTGGTTGGCACTCACGAAGTGCCTCAAGTATAACTCCAGTAGCGCGTTCACCCTCTCGGTCTGCCCAT
The DNA here is from genome assembly GCF_004353265.1 of Vitis riparia. Lineage (NCBI taxonomy): Eukaryota > Viridiplantae > Streptophyta > Magnoliopsida > Vitales > Vitaceae > Vitis > Vitis riparia. The sequence continues at coordinate 1,392,635 of NC_048437.1, read as the reverse complement.
CAGTCTGTGGGTGAAAGCTTGTGGAGAAGTGAAGCTCCGATCCCATAAGCTTGAAGAGCTCCGTCCAAAACTTCCCAGTGAAGCGCGGGTCGCGATCACTGATGATAAACTTAGGCAACCCCCAATACTTGACTACGTGCTTAAGGAATAGCCTCGCTGTCTCTTCCGCCGTACAGTCAGTCGGGGCTGCTATGAAGGTCGCATACTTAGAGAACCTGTCCACCACCACTATGATCGACCCACTGTCCTCTGACTTGGGTAGCCCGATGATGAAGTCCATGGTGACGCTGTCCCATGGGCGTTCTGCTATAGGTAGTGGCTCCAACAGGCCTCTAGGCTGTCGTTGCTCCACCTTGTCTTGTTGGCACACAAGACAAGTCCTTACATAGGCCTCAACCTCGTCCCGTATCTGAGGCCAATAGTAAGCCGACTCAAGTAGTGCCCTGTGCGTCGTTACCCAGGGTGCCCAACCCACTTGGTGTCGTGGCACTCCTTGATCAAGTTCCGCCTTAGGTTCCCCCACTTAGGCACGTAGAGTCGTCTCCCCTTAGTGTAGAGTAGGCCGTCCTCTACCCAAAACCGCTTAGTCTTCCTTCATGAGCCAGGGCGATGAGGCTCTTAGCCACTGGATCATGTTGCAACCCCTCCCTTAGAAGATCCATTATGTCTCCTTGGGGTTGACTCGTCATAGACGCTAGCTCGGCTTTGCGGCTTAGGGCGTCGGCCACATGATTAACACTTCCTGGCTTATACTCCAGTGTATAATCGAACTCGGCCAAGAAGTCTTGCCACCTAGCTTGTTTAGGACTCAGCTTCTTCTGTGTCTGGAAGTAGCTAGTGGCCACGTTGTCGGTCTTCACTATGAAGTGAGACCCTAGCAAATAGTGCCTCCAGGTGCGCAAGCAATGGACGATAGCGGTCATCTCCTTCTCCTGCACCGTGTAACGTCTCTCCGTGTCGTTCAGCTTGCGACTCTCAAATGCGATTGGGTGCCTTTCTTGCATAAGGACTCCCCCAATAGCAAAGTCTGAGGCATCAGTATGTACCTCAAAGACCTTAGTGTGGTCAGGTAGTGCCAACACTGGCTCCTCAGTCACAGCCTTCTTCAGATCCTCAAAGGCTTGTTGGCACCTTTCATCCCACTCCCATGCCTTATTCTTCTTAAGAAGATCAGTGAGTGGAGCGGCCCTTGCCGAATAACCCTTTATGAACCGCCGGTAGTAATTAACTAAACCAAGGAAAGATCGGAGTTGAGGTACCTTGGTTGGTGGATCCCATTCCTGGATGGCTTTCACCTTGCTATTATCCATCATCAGCTTGCCATCCTTGATGCGATGCCCTAGGAAGCTCACTTCCTCCTTAGCGAAAGAACATTTCTCCTTCTTCACGTATAACTCGTTCTGCCTCAAGATCTTAAAGACCTTCCTCAAGTGTTCTTCATGCTCCTTTAGGGTGTTGCTATAGATGACTATGTCATCCAAGTACACCACCACGAATTTGTCCAAGTATGGGTGGAAGATCTTGTTCATGAGGGTGCAAAACGTTGTTGGGGCATTGGTGAGTCCGAAAGGCATCACTAAGAACTCATATGAGCCATACCTGGTCACACATGTAGTCTTTGGCTCATCTCCCTCCGCAATCCTGACTTGATAGTAGCCTGACCTTAAGTCCAGCTTTGTGAAGTACCTTGCCCTTCCAAGTTGATCGAACAAGTCAGCAATGAGCGGGATGGGATATTTGTTCTTCACCGTCACCTTGTTGAGTGCCCGGTAATCTATGCACATTCGTAGGGACCCATCATGCTTCTTCTGAAATAGGACCGGCGCGCCATAGGGAGCCTTGGATGGTTGGATGAATCCCGCATCTAGCAACTCCTTGAGTTGTCTCCTTAGCTCCTCCACTCGGGTGGTGCCATCCTATATGGCCCCATAGCAGGGGGCTTGGCTCCCGGCTCCAACTCTATCTTGTGATCTTCCTCTCTCCTAGGAGGAAGTCTCTTAGGCAACTCGGGCGGCATCACGTCCTTGAACTCCTCAAGGACTCCCTCTATTTCCTTAGGCATGGGTTCTCCCGACCCATCATCCTTTTCTTCTTTTAGGGTCGCGAGGTAGGTCACCTCTTCCTTCTTTAACCCCTTCTTTACTTGTATAGCGGATAGCATAGGGGTCTTGAGCGTACCTTCAGTGACCGTAGGGACCATGCATGGCTTCTCCTCCTCTAGGATAGCCATTGAGCGTAGGAAAGGTAGTGGCACGGCCTTGACCTTCTGTAGGAAGTCCATTCCTAGCACCACCTTGAAGTCGTCCATGGGTGCCACTGTGAAGTCGACCCTTCCTTCCCACGAGCCGATGTGCATAGTCACCCCGCGAGCTACTCCATGTGATGGCTTGGCAGCGGAATTGACTGCTTTGAGCCATCCTCCTTCCTTGGATGCTTGGAGCTCCAACCTTCTTGCCTCATCCTCCAGACAAAGTTGTGAGTGGCACCTGTGTCCACCAGGGCCTTGGTGGCCTTCCCATTGACAAGGGCTTCCACATACATCAGCCCTTTGCTTTGAGGCGTCTTAGGCACGGCTTGGCCTTAAGGGCATTTAGGAGCTGCAACGATCCCACCTTAGCATCGCCTTCCTGCTCCTTTCCTCAATCATAGCATTTAAAGCCTTCCTCTTAGGGCAGTCCCGTGCCCAGTGCGGACCATCGCATAGGAAGCAATTGGTCCTGGGCATGAACTCCTTCCGCTTGTCCTTGCCTTTGCCTCCTTGCCACTAGGGCCTTTGCTTGATCCTTCCTTAGGAGTGTTGCCTTGCGACCTCTTGTCTCCCCCACCTTTAGCCTGGTTACCTTTGGATGGTGGCTTGGGCTTGGAGGAGTCTCCCCTTCTATAATCCACCAAGGACTCGCTACTGCCATGGCCGTGGCTAGATCTTGAACACCACGCCTCCTCAACTCTTGCTCAGCCCAGCTTTGCAAGTTGTCCATGAAGTTAAACAATAGCTCCTCCTCGGCCATGTTAGGTATCTCAAGCATAAGAGTAGAGAATTCTTTGACATACTCACGGATCGAGCCCGTGTGCTTGAGACGCTTTAGACTCTTCCTTGCTAGGTAAGCCACGTCTTCGGGGTAGAATTGCCTCTTGATCTCTCTCTTAAAGGCGTCCCATGTGTCTATGATGCACGTCCCTCTTTCTATGTCGGCAAACCGTCGACGCCACCATAGAGTAGCATTATCAGTGAGGTAAAGGGTCGCGGTGCGTACCTTAGTGGCTTCATCCGTCAATGCAATTGCCTCAAAGTAACGCTCCATGTGCCACAAGAAGTTATCTAGCTCCTTAGCATCCCTCTTGCCACTGAACGTGTGTGGCTTGGGCACCTCCACCCTTGGTGCCTCATGAGTGGCCATGACTCGTGCTGACACCGCAGTCTTGTAGATGGCCAGTTCTTGACTAATTTCTTGGTCTCGGGCATCCATGCGTGCAGCCAAGGCCTCCATCCTTGACTCCACACTAGCGAACATGGTCATGACCTTGTCTTGGAAGGACATGAACTCCTCGTGCGACACCGGCTGAACTTGTGAACCTAGCACGCCCTCGCGAAGGTCTTGGATCTGCTCCCTTAGATCTCTAGCCCTTCTCCATGCCTTGTTCATCAAGTCCACCCCTTCCCGGGTGTCCGCCATGGCTAGCTCCACCTTGGCTAGCCTTGCCTCCATGTTGGCTAAGGCGTCACGAGACTTATCCTTCCTGCCTCGGCCCCGTGCGGTATGCTCCATCTCCCGTCCACGGGTTTGCTCGCTAGTCTCCTCTACGTTAGAGCCCGACATGCTTCCTTTGATTATGCCCACCTCTTAACCGTGCTCTGATACCACTTGTCACGGACTTAGTCGTTCACTAAGCTCGTGCGGCACTTAGACAAGCCAAGACACTTGATCTTGCTAAGTCAGCCTTGCTCCCTCAATGCTAGCATCTCGGCTAAGACACTCGCGACTCGAAAGCTTAAGAAGCTTGGTAGGCAACCCTTGAAAGAATGGAAGCTCTTTATTGCTCAAAGAAGCTTTTACAAGTGCTTGGATGCTCACTTGCTTGGTGCCTTGGCCAAATGAGGCCCTCACCTATTTATAGGCACCAATGGAACTCTCTGGAACCTTGGAGGGTTCCTTACAACTCAAGACTATTCTAGAATGTCCTACACCATTCTAGTTACAAGCCTATATACAAGTATATACAAGAGTCTTCTAGACTTCTCTAGAAAGCCCCGGACTCCTCTCGTGCCTTCCACCATGGTGTAGAATTGTGTGGATTCCTCCAGGCTTCTCTAGAACCTTCCACACTCTTCCCACTCTAGGAGTCTCCAGAAGCTTCCTTGCTCTATATAAGGCCATGGGGAGGCTCATTTGAGTAAGCTTGTGACATTATGCTCCAAGTGCAGAAGATCATTGCTGGTGTGCCCCATCTCTCTGTCTTTGTCTCTTGCTGTGTGTGCTATTTTTCAGATGCACACCCCTGTTTTGCTGATTGGCCTCGTTCTGCTAGATTGAAAATAGTGTATATAAGAGCTCAAAAACTCTTATGCCTTTTTTCCTCATTTATTTGTTTCTATTAATGACACTTTGACAAGTATAGAGTGCAGTTTGATATTAAAAATTAAAAGAAAAAGAAAGGAAATTAGATACATAACCCAGATTTAGTTATCAGATCAATATGCATACCTTTGATCAAGCACCAGCCTTCTAATACCCTTTGCTCTGACTTCTAAGAAATATTTCTCTTTTCCCAAAACTACAGAAGAGAGAGGAAATTGAGCATTATTTTCTAGGGAAAAACCAGACATTAATTTTATTTTTTGGTAGAAGCATCCATTTCCTTCAGAGGGTACCATTAATTTGAACAATACAAGCAAAATACCTGATAAAATGAGAAAGTTCAGTGCCATGCATCCCTTTTATTTCAAGGATGGCCTGAATATGGTTAGTTTATCCCCGAACTCAATAATGCCTATCAATATTTTTAAAACTAAACAAATGATAGGAAGAGCTATGAAAAGAACCAGTTCTAGCCGTCCTTTTTTTTTATATATAGACAAAAAAATATATATAATAATTGCCTAAAAAACACACAATAAAGTACATAGGTTGTATACAAATTACGCCAAGCGGCAGAGGAAAAGAGCAAGGGGCTTAAAAAACAAAAGCCTTTCACAAAGTCAGCAACCAATTGATGAAATTATCTTGAGCTCTAGCTTATTAATCGGTATGTTTGAAGTGACACAAAAGATACCAAAATATTAGTTATTACTTCTTAGACATCATAAGAATATATATACAATATGATAAATAGCATAGGACACAGGAAGAATGGCCAATTGTATTAATTATTTATGATCTAGTACATCATAACAACAGATATAGAGTGGAATGTGATAAGAAACATTAAATGATGATGACCCATTTCACAGTTGGGCTATGATTGATTTCAACAACTCTGTATCAAAGGCAATCATAAAAGGCAAGGAAAGAAAAAGCCCAGAGAAATAAGACTCAACTTTTAACCGAATAAATTTTCTTCATCTATATCCTCAATTTTCCTCACTTATTTAAACAGGAAATTGAAAGTTCTTAAATTTTGTACAAGCTTCCCCCTAATTTCCATCACATTTTTTTTTCCTTTCTCCTTTCCAACTAAAGAAATTGATTTTCCTTCTAAAACCTTTATCCATAGTCAAGATCCAAACAAACTCCTAGGCTGGTTGTAAAAAGATAGGAGGAGAAACATAAACTCAAGTTGAAGTGTCTTATGCTTTTGTGTCAACCATGTTATGACCGATTTTCTCTTTGGTTCCAAATCAATAAATCCATGGGAGCATAGTATCTTAAGCTTGATAAATGGGAATCTGATATATGTGTAGAATAGAGGCATGACCACTACGTAAACCCACTTATCAAGATTTTGAAGGCCAAAAGCCTTCATATTCAATGTTGTTTAACTATCAATATATAAATAGTGAATCTGCGTAAGAGGTAAACAACATGACATTAATCCCACCATAGAACAACATTCCAACTCTAACCACCTCTCCCATATTTCCGAACCCCACACAAACTTGGGTTCCAAAAGGCTCCCTCCTCATTAAGGACGATAACTAACTACCAAGCTTAGAATATGCCAATAGATCGGTTCTGAAAAGAAAGGAGAGGAAAAGAAGAAGAGAAACCAACCTTCCTCAGTCAACCCACACTCGGAACTTCAAATAATTCAATGAGTCCGACTGTGAAAAGATCTACAGCTATGAACAAGCACTGGCACCAGAGTTGAAGGGGACGAGATGGCCCTAGCATAGGTGGAGTAAGGTGGCTGACAACAGGAATTTCAGAAACAGATAAACCCTAGCCGTCTTCCATTCCTTTCTGTATCCCATAAGATGAACAAGTGGGTCAAGGGTTTAGGATGTTGGCCGCCCAAGAATGGGTTATTTTATACGTATGGACCCAACTCAACCCAATTTATACCAATTTTTAATTTAAATAGAGCTTCTCCAGAAAAAAATACTAGCCAAAATAAATTTGAGTTCACTTGGCTATTCAAGCAACCTAAAATAACACAAATCTAATCAATTGATCTAGTTGGTCCAAGTCTTAGGTGGTGTTTGTCTTTTTTAAATTAATATTGAATGTAATTTACTTTTAGATTCCAACTGTTTGTTTTAAAAATAATAATAATAATAATAATAACTTTTAACTTTTTTACCAATATTTTTAATTGAATAGAAAAAGTTAAATATGTGGCTTTTTTTCTTAAAATATAATTTTTTTTTTAACTAATTTTAATTATATTTAAATTTTATTCATATTTTTCATGGTATAACCAACTATAAAAAATAAAAATAAAAAAAATCATTTTTCTTAATTTTTTTTTTCTTTTCTTAATATTTTTTGACAACCAAACAAGCCTATGTTATTTCTCAAACTCAATGGGAAGCAAAAATTATCCTTATTTTATAAAAATATTTTATCCAAAATATAAAATCAATTGCAAAAGAAAAAAAAATAGTTACATTAATTAACTCTTAAGTTGATTAATGGAAGAGTGATCTTTCTTGAAATGAAATTTGAGTTGCTTTTAATATAATTTGAGCTATTTAATAAAATTATCCAAACAATTATAACTTTTTATAGGCTAAAATCAACCAAAAAAAAACTTAATTTTTTTAATGAAGATAAAATTAAAAAAAATTAAAACCATCTAATTGTTGTTAATGAAGGTTTAAAACGTCAACAACAATGGTTTTTCTATTAATTATATTTCTTCTTAACTTATATATTCCATATCTAATGACATGCGATTTTGACATGAAATGTAAATTTGGTCCGTAGGGCTTGGATGAAGTTGATAGGAAATGGAGAGATAATACTTTATTTTTTATTTCCATCAAATTACTAGTAGGATATGATCGAGATCAAGCTCAACTTATTTAAAAGTTGGTTTGACATAGATTTTAAGAAATATTTTTAGCCTTAAAAATATTTGCTTTTTTAAATTAGGAGTTTATTTGGCAAGTAAAAAAAATAAGAAAACACGTTTAATAACTATTAACCATTTTCTGTTTTCTATCTTTAAGAACAAAAAATGGGGTGTTTTCAAAAAATATATTTTAATTATTTTCTATTGTTTTATAAGAGTTATTGTAAAAAAAATAATTATAAAAGCATGTATAATAATTTAAAATAAAACTCTAAATAAAAAAATTATTTTTAAAATATATTCAAAAATATTAAAAATGGGTTTAAAACATTTCAGGTTCTGAAATAGATTTTCATTTTACAAAACATCGTAGAATAGTTTTCAAAAACTACCGAACATAACCTTCAAGAACTAAGAAGTATGAAAGGGAAAAAAACAAAACAAAAAACAAAAGCAAGAATCTCACCGTCTTATTTGATTTGTCATGAGATGCAGAAAAAAAATAAAATAAAATAATATATATATATATATAACAAAAATCATTAATAACTTCTGCACACAATAAGAAGAAGAAGAAGAATAAAAACAAAGTGATCAAAATCTCTTCATATTCAAATAAAAGGTAAAAACTACATGGGGTTAGCTCCTTCAAACTCCACAAACCAGAAACTGGACTTTCCTTTTTGTACAAAGCAATGAAATATTCCACCAAGTTTCAGGGGAAAAAAAATATAATGAACAACAAACTAGTCCCTAGACCTAAAAGCTAGAGGACTTCTTCTGCATAAATTCACTCAGATAAGTTCACACCACAAAATAAAAGGGGAAAAAAAAAAAAAACATGGTTTTCCCGCCTGCACAAGTGCATATGGATTCTCATGCTGTACTGGGTTATGCCCAAGGTAATGGCTCCAACGTAAACAAGTTCCAGGAGCATTTGGTGGGGTAGCAGTTTCCTGGTGTGCCTCAGGCATGTTTCATCTATTTGAAGTAGTCCTGCCGGAGAATGGCGACAAAATCGGGGCCATCTTCATCCTTCTGCTTCCAAATTTCCCCATTTCCTTGAATGTGCCATGATACTTTTGGAGAAAGAGGTGTGTATAAATCTGCATGTATGGAGTAATAGGGTAAGTGTAAACTAGTTTCTAGAGCATTCAATCTAATGAGTTAGAAACTTAAAGCCATGAAGGGCAATTTCAATAAGGAAATAGTATTGCATAGGAAAATGCTGCTGTCTCATAGAAAATATTATTTATGAAGTTAAGGAAACCACCCTATGTTATTGTTAGAGAACTATATAACTTAGAACATAACTCAGGAGGCTTGACCATAACCACTGTTGTCATACTAAATATTATGGTTTTTTTCTTTAACTTTTTATATGAAACTCCACAAAAAGTTATCCAAACTATTTAAGTTTGACTACAGTCTCTTTATATTTGTGAGTTTGGTGTAGTCTTGTTTTTCTTTGGTGGGAGGATTTCTCATCCTTCTAATTGTATCTTCTTTTTATCAATATATTCCGTTATCGTTTCCTATCAAAAAAAAAAAATATTTGTGAGTTTGGTTAAAGGTTTTACTACAGCTATCCACAAGATAACCCCACCATTTTTCAGGAAACTAGTGTATCTCCACCATAGAGATGTGTATCATTCATGTGATGATGGGGAGACATTGTTTGAAGGCACATAACAAGAGACAAATGTGATTCAAGAGCCATGGAAGGTATGGTATTATTAGGCACATGAACCTAGACAGCAGGTTATCAATAGCCATCTTCCGACACGACCTAGAAGGCAGGTTTCAGTAACCAACTTCTTTCTCTGGTTAGATGTTCTGGTCAATTTGACTTCAGCAGGCATCTACCAAATTGATCAATCCAAGATACATGATATGATCAATATATGTGCACAACAATATAAAACCGGATTTTTCCTAAACAATATCTGAGTATCACAGGAGAGCAGGTTTTGGAAAGGTAGGCAGTGGTATCTATCTAACACCTCCCACTACTTCCTTTCAATCCTCAGCTTCACATCTTCGGCGAAGGGACTGGTACCTACATGGAGTCATTGGGGAATTTTCTGGACCCAGAAAGCAAAGCAAGGACTCATTATCTCCCAGTTAAGCATTATAGTAGTTGCATATTCCCAAGGACCATGGTTGGGGTGATACCCTCTGAGGGTATGAAGGGGCTCACACTAGTCCCCTGGATCCTTATAATCAAAGCTCCAGATTGAGCAAAGCGGAACCCAAACTAAGCCAAACTCAGGATTAGGCAAGAAACACCAACCAAACTGAACTCGGCTAGCTGCATGTGTCCAGGAACCCGATTTCTGATTGATGATCCTAGTTCCATTTTCAATGCCACCCAATTCCTTTGTATAGCATGTCATTAAAAAAATCACGTTACACTTGATGTTGGTATCTCACAGCCTGGTAGAAGGTGTTCTCCTTCAATCAATGCATGAGAAAGAAAGGAATTCTAACAAACATGTTCTGACCACTAGAGGTGCTACAACTGACAGCCATAACTCCTACTAAGATAATGATGAACTACCTGCTCATACAGTCCAGTTTTCCCTGTGACAATTACCATTCTAGTTCCACCCATTTTGTTTGCATCCAAACATCAGAATCAGAATTGTACTTTCCAATTACTTTTCTTATCTGATATCCAATACCCAGCAATCAAAATAGACTTAAAATCAATGGTTTGATATTTATTTTATTTAGTTTTACTTTGTTTCAAATTTACTTAGGGACTTTCTCAATCAATTTCGTCCCACTAATATATAAACTGATTACTAATTTTTCCCTTCTGTTCCTAGAGGATCTAGGCCTTTGTCTCAGGTGAGGACCATTTCACAATTTCTCTTCCTTCACTCTGAGTCCATTTTCTACTGTGAAACCATTGATTCTATTATTTTCTACTTTCTTTCACTATGTTCCATTAACTCATCGTTCTCCACTCTAAACAAATTTCTTATATTTTTTTATGTTTTAACTTGAATTTAGCAATTTCTTCAGTTTGTCATAACATGCCCTAGAGTATGAATGTATGAAAGTCCAACTGTAACTTCAAATTTTTATTAATCTACTCCTTCATCGATTATTAATAAATAATCCATTATATTTTTAATCCATTCAAGGGTGATATCATACAATCTATCTCTTGACTTAGACTGATACATCGAGCCACTTTTTCAAAACAAAAGCTTCTTGAGAGAAGGATGATATTTCCTTGACAAGAACTCACTTCTACATCATTGTACGTTTGTACTCTGCATGACAAACATTGATGTTTAATAATTTTTCCGATTCTTGCCATGGTTGTAATAAATTTTCTTATATTAATGTGTGTGTGCACACATGTGCATGCAAAGGCACATGCACGCTTCCTAATTTGTGTGATCATGAGGCATAAACGTTGCTCATTAAGTAACTATTATTTCTTATGGTATTTTGGCACACTGGTCGCTACACCTTGCAAGAAATATCCATGCAAAAGACCAATATATGCACAAGAAATGTACCTGTAATAAATGGTGGATCTGGCTCTCTGGTACTGTGCAATATGGCAGTCCCAGATAAAACAGTGATGAAGCCACAAAGCTCTGAGACTATGCTGCTTGCACTTAGACCAGACCAATCCTAGAAATAAAGCAAAGCCAATTAAAGTTTCACTGAAGTGATTTGACATTACAACAAAAGGGGAAACAGTTCATACTCTCTTTTTCCCTGCGTGTGTATGTGCATGTATGTGTGCATGATAGAGTACCTTAAACATAATCACACTGGCTAAAATAGTAAATGATGTGAACAGGGCATAGTAGATGGGAGAAACAACGGCCGTGTTGAAAGTATCCAGTGCCTGGAAACAAACCAAATTCAGCCATCAGATAAATCTACACATTAGTCAATCTATAATTAGATAAAATTAAATGTAAGACTGAAAAAGAAAAAAGTGATAACATCTAAAAAAATCAGCAAATACTATGGACCTAAAATGAACACAAAAAACAGTAGCATCAAATGATTTCATCTATGAATGAACAAGGATTATTGCTATTATTGTACCATGTTAGTGATATCCTCGCAGATTCCTATTATGGAATACCATTTAATCTAGTTAAGCTCTCTTGTACAAAGCTACAAATATACCATTTCCATGCTATGAAAATTTGTCTGGAATTGAACTTGGAATACCCATCCCCTATCCCCACCCAACAAGTAGCCACTTGAGCCAATGATAAAAGCAATTATCATCTACACTGGACTCTAGGACTGTGTCTAAAAATCTGACATGCCAACAACTAGCCCACACATCTAAACTATATGCAGATACCTTCCTTTAACATCTCTATGATGGAAAACACTCTAGATCCTTGCCTGACCCTACACCAAGTTAATGTCCTGTAAGGCAGAAGAATCAGTTTTCTACTTGTAAATGAAGCACAGCTGAAACTATTAAGAACTTCCCAGATAAACCAACAGAAATAAATTTTATGCTAATATGGACAAAGGATTCTTGTATTCTGAAGTGATGAACTTTTGACATAGTTAAGTTTCAGCAACAATTTCTCTTCCCAAAAAAAACACAGAAGATTCTTCAATTGCAGCTATTTTTCTTGCAAATTACAAGAAACTGTTTGCAAAGGGAAGAACTCATGTAGGCACAAAGAAACTGTTTGCAAGGTCTCTCAAGGTAACCATTCATTTCACATGTAAAGTAAATCATGAAAAATTTCTAGAAAAGGAGGCCAAGGGAATCAATGACGTATTCCATCTTCAGAAAAAATCTTCCTTTATTGCCAGTATTCTCTATTTTCTATGTATCAACTTTATCTCCATGATGCCTCTTTGCTACATATGTGAAGTAAATCATTCTTTCTTGGGGCACTTAGTTCAGTATAAGCATTTGGAGACACATTTTTATGTGAATAATTGATGAAGGAAAACAAAATGGCATAGGGTTCCTATACATAACATGGACATTATATGACAAGGTATAAACACATGGCTACAGAAAATCCTAAAGAAATTGGACATGGGCACAGTGATGACTCATGAATATATGGATGCGTGAGCACATCGGTGTGCTATATTTAATTACTTCTTATACTAAATTTTTACAATATTTAATTAAAATAAAGGTAATAATCATAGGTAATGTAATATTAGAGATGAGGTACTATGCATAGGTAAAGAAATAAGAAATAATTCTACGGGAAAAGGGCACCATTTTTAATGAAGGAACCCAGGAAACAATCCCAGGATAGCCTTAATTTGAAAGCTAGGAAGGAAGAATCCACAAAATCAACCAAAACAAACACTTGACCTCCTGTGTAGCCCATGACTACATAGACTAGTAACAATTCCAAATTGTTGCCTAGTGGTTAGAAATAGAGCAAATAAGGTGTTAGGGGTTTTGATCAAACCACAAGACCAACACCCTCTACCCCCAACCCTCATACCAACCAACACAAATAAGAATCCAAGATCAGATTAAAAGAATAGGAGGATGAGGACTAAAGGCATGATTTATTGAAAAGGATAAGAAATTATAGAAGGTATAAAAATTTTCTCAGCAGCTGACGAGATTTGAATAGAAAAAAAAAAAAAATTGAGAAGTTGCTAGATTTCTTTCCTAAAAGCATGTTCTCCAAGCCTCCTCTCTCACATTCATACAAGCACTTTCTTCTTTTTTGAAATGCCCTCTTCCCTGTACCCTGCCATGTTCCCAATGTGTTTGGCTCACTTCCATGGTCAAAAAATCAAATTTTTTCAACACTGATCTCCATGGAGCATGCCCAACATATGCCTGCCATATGTTGAAGTCATGTTTGTGCCCTATGCATGTTGGAACCCACTCCTATGCTAGCTAGCATGTCCATGCCACAAATATTAACCATGAAGATGCTAAACAGGCAATATAACCAAAACATTAATACCTAGAGGCAACAAGGTCAACATAGAATAAACAGGACTGAAATAAAATAGAATCGAAAACAGAAACATAGAATTTTCTGTTTATGAAAATAACAAGGAAATCTGTCTATATTGGATGAAGCTTGACCAATAAATTGTGCCGGTTTGGCAAAATTCAACATGAACCAAGATGACTCACACCATTTCATAGCAAAGTTGTTGCAAAGTAGATAATATTGCAAAATCTAGAAAAGAAAAAAATAAAGAACAAAATTACTTCTTAAATCATTTTTTTTTTGCTTAGATTTAAGTTTACCCGATGAAATGAACTACTTGAGACATGAATCTATAAAGATATGGTAATGTAAACCCATATATGGAGAACATATATAGTGATCCAGCCCTTCACCCATAAACTCTTTATTGTGATTTCCAAGAGCATCTTCCTTACTGAAATCTATGTTGATACTTTTGCAAGTATTAACTAGGTCCCAAGGTCCAAAAACACATTCAACCATTATCAAATATCATTCCCTCAGTTGAATTAGCACCATCATTTAGTTTTTATGTCTTCAACTTCTATAATATTATTAGGTAAAAAAAATGGCACATGGTGATGTAGGACAACCCTAGGATGGTTGCCTACACTCAAATAGGTGGGCTAAGGCTTTTATTTTTAGGGTGTAAGAAGAGGAACAAGGTATAGAGTTTATGGTAGAGAAAAATAAAATTTTAAAAATAATAGAGAGAAAGAAGACACAACAAAGAGATGTAAACCTTAAAGGCTCACTAAGGCTTTATAGGAATCTCACTTAGAAGAAAATCAATGAAGTCTCACTATTGAGGATTGCAATACTTGTAATAAAATTTTTTATATATATCTATATATATATATATATATATATATATATATATATATATATATATATCAATTAATTCATTACTTTGATTTACATTGATTAGCCTTATTTATAGGCTTCTATAAAAAACCAAAGTCTATTAGGATTCTAATAACCTATTATGACTGTAATTCTAATTATTTTACAACCTAACTAGTTAACCCTAATTTGACTTCAACTAATACTAATACTAATCCTAATTTAATTCCAATTAATATTAACTCTAATTTAATTTCAACTAATATTAATTCTAATTTAATTCCAAGTAATACTAATCCAACTCTAATTGTAACTAATACTAATTCCCTTTCTTGATGTATATCTTAGAGGTTCATCCTCATCAATTTCCCCCAACTTGAAAAAAACTTGACCTCAAATTTTAGTGATTTTCCACAGTCAATTGAAATTTCAAGCAATGCTTTCCACCATTTCTTTCTTCATCGACTATTTACCATGATAAGACCAAATCTCAAGATTTCTTGGACTTGTTCAATTTCATGCAAGATAAATACCAAACTTTGATAAACTTTCTAGTGTTGTAAAACAAGTTGATAGTTCTCAAAATAATCATATATCATCAACAAGCATATGGGTTTCCCACACTTTTCTTGTAAATTGTCTTATGGAATAATAAGATTCTTAAATTCCCTATATTCAAAAGAAATTTCAGCAGATTCTTCATGTTTGCTACCAACAATGATAATGTTTTGCCTTGGAAATTCAAGCATCGATTCTTCTAAAGTTTTAACAACTTCTTTTAGCTCTCCTAAAGATTGCTCTAGAATTAGTTTCATCGCCTCTTGTATTCAGATTCATCATTGACAATTTCTTCCTCCTTACTAGTAACTTCGAATTGCTTCTTAATGGGAGTATTTGATAGCTCTTCTGGTTTCAAGGATGCTAATTTTTCCTCTAGTTGCTTAAATGATAGAATTTCCTTTATTGGACGAAGGATCTTCTCACACCCATTGTGCACAAGCATGTAAGTGTTCTCACATCCATCATGTTAGACCCTCTCATCAAAAAGTCAAGTCTTCCAATCACAATAAGAGCAACTTTCATCGGTAAAACATCACACCATGCTGATAACTCAAAATTATTACTGAAATTAACTGTTACTAGACAACCAGAACTCACCAAAATAGATGTTTCATTTACCCATGCTATTTGATAAGGATTTAGATGCTCTTCTGTCTTTAGATTAAGTTTCTCAATAAGCACCTCTAAAGCTAGATTGGAACAACTACCTCCATCAATAATCAAAGTATATAGTCTCCCTTGGCAAGCAACATGAGTTTGAAAGATGCTAGTACATCGCCAATCCTCCTCTTTGTTTAGCCTTGCTATGTTCACCTATGGTTGCATAAAAAGATTGTAGCCTTCAATCATGGTTACATATGTTGCTCCACTCCTCAATTGCATACGCTTTCAAGCTAAGAACTTTCACTCTAATACCAAAACTAATGTAGGTCAACCTTAGAATGGTTGCCGACATTCAAATAGGTGGGTTAGGGTTTTTATTTTTAGGGTGTGAGGAGAGGAACAAGGAATAGAGTTTATGGTAGAGAAATAAAAATAAATAAATAAATAATAGAGAGAAAGAAGATACAACGAAGAAGAGATGGAAACCTTAGAGTCTCACTAAGGCCTTCTAAGAGTTCCACTAAGGCCTTCTAAGAGTTCTCATCTAGAAGAAAATCAATAACGTCTCACCTATAAGAAAATTAATGAAGTCTCACCATTGAGGATTGCAACACTTGAAAAAATAAAAAAATAAAACATAATATTATTAACATCAATCAATTCATTACTTTGATTTACCTTGATTAGTCTTAATTATAGGTTTTTCTAAGAAAACCAAAGTCTACTAGAATTCTAATAACCTATTATGACTCTAATTCTAATTATCTTATAACCTAATTAGCTAATCCTAATATGACTCCAACAAATACTAATCCTAATTTAATTCCAATTAATACTAATCCTAATTTAATTCCAACTAATATTAATCCTAATTTAATTCCAAGTAATACTAACTCTAATTTAATTCCAACTAATATTAATCTTAATTTAATTCCAACTACTACTAATCCAACTCTAATTGTAACTAATACAAATTCCCTTTCTTGATGTATATCTTAGAGATTCATCCTCATCACATGGTCTTTGATTTATTGTTAAGGGCAAACATGAAAGGCGAAGAAAAAGGAGGAGCAACAAATCAAACCCTCCAAGCTAGCATGTCATGGAAAGGGAATTATCAAGCTCTATTGCATAAAAATGTTGGACCAGCAGAATGCAGATAATAAAGCATATTTCACCAGCTTCCGCAAATACAGATCTGTCCAAAGATTCCCAGAAAAAGAAAAACACTAATCGCAGAGCTCAAGACAACCATGAAAACTGTCCCCTTGACTTGAGTGGATATGTCTTTCAATGTTTCCTTGCATCTCAAAGGAATTCTGATGGTGGGAAATAGAAGAAACAAGAAGAAAACAATAAACTCTTGTTTACAGGTATAATTAATGAGATAGGATGCTACTGGAAGATGCTGTAAAATATATTCATACATATGGTTATGAAGCTGCACCTAATGAAGATCTCTGAACTCTCCACACTATCTTGGTAACATTAAGCAAAAAAAGACACCACATTCTGCATTGAAACAACCTCAGAGAAATCTCCATCGGATCTATAACTCCATTAATTGTTTTATTTAGAGGTTGGATGGATTTTTTATTTTATTTATTTATGTATTTGTCAAAAACAAACTATTCATTGATATGAATTTAAGTACAAGCAAAGGATGAGAAGTCCTTCCAAAATACAATGGATGATTAAAAAAAGAAAAACCTAACAAAAGCAGCAAAATAACTATACCAAACAAGTATGAGACAAGAATGTATACAACATATGCAACAATGTGCAACTCAAAGGGATAAAAATACTAACCATGTTCAAATAATTTAATTGGGTCATGATACAGGTAACTGAAACCATTAAAAAGACCCATGCTTGGAAGTACTTAAACTGATTTGTACCCTCCAAAGTGAGTTCTATGGCAATGCCAACAGCTTTTATACTCATTACCTGCATAAGGGGAGAAGCTCGATTAGAATCAGCAAGCTAAATCATGTGTTACTTAAGGATTAAAATGTCATAAGCTCACATATACAGTGACAAGACAGAGCCCAAAAATAGAAAAGCAAGAAATTTTGGAAATAAGTTAGCCACAAAACCATGATTACTTACTGTCAATGATCCAATTATAGAGCATATGCCAATATAAACCAAGATATTGGTTTGGCCATACCGGGGCGCACAATACAAGATGAGTACAAGTGATACAGCTATTGCGGAGGCTGTATATAATAGAAAAGCTGGATACAAAAACACATCAAGCCAATCAAGAGGTATAGAATGATGTTAAGAATAAATGGAATAAAAAATCTCATCAGCATACCTGGTTGGATAGCTAATTCCCAAATTTCTTCTACTGAGGTCAGGGAACTCTCATCAGATGCATGGAGCACAATCACTACAGATCCCACTATGCATAGAAGACACCCCAGCATCCCCATTTTCTGTAGTTTCTCATTCAACAAAAAGTGCGCTAAAACAGCACTATCCATTGGCATACATAGTACACACATCCTGTTAGAAACTTTTAGAATAAAGAAAAAAGAAAAGAAAAATCATCAAGAAATAAATTTACCTAACAATAATGCTCAATGCACCAAGAGGCGTTACAAGCGTAGCAGGGGCAAAAACATAAGCTACAAAATTGGCTATTTCTCCAACAATCACTGTCAATTTTCACCCAAAAATAAAGAGAAGGAAAAAGAAAATCAAATCGATGCTTCCCAATCCTGCCTTCAGTAAAATAACAACAAAAAAAAAAAAGAGTTGTTTCTTCAAAACAATAGAATCAAATTTACTCTATTTGGCTAGGGAGAGATTCAAGGAATAGAAAAGACATTAACACTTTAATCTCAAAATTTTCAACAGTTATAAAAATGAACACAATGAAGTTCTGAATGCAGGAGTGGCAATTGACCATTTCTGCGTCAGTCACTGGCAATTTTCTAAAAAAACAAAACATCAAATCATCATTTCCCAATTATGTCTTGTCCAAAACCAATAAAACCCAGGATTATTTCTGTAGAAAAAGTAATGAAAATTGCTCTACTTAGGTAATAGAAGTTAAGGAAAAGAAAAGAAACAAATATGTTGAATCTCGGATTTTTCAGCACTTTATCAAAATTCTGATACAATAACTCACTAGTAACATGCCCATCCACCAAAAATGAAACCAGATTTGTTCTCAAAAGAATAGCATCAAAATTGATGTGTTTGGCTAGCGATAAAGTCAAGCAAAAGAAAAAAAAAACTACAATCTTTATCCTCAAAATTTTCAGCAATTAATCAAAATTCAGATGCAGTAACTTACACCAAGACCATCCACCAAAAACAACCCAGATTTATTCTTAAAAGAATACCATCAAAATTGCTGTAAACGGCTATGAGAAAGTAAAGGAAAAGAAATGAACTAAAATCTTAAACCTCAGAATTTTCAGCAAGTCATTAAAACTCAAAACACAGCAACTTCTTAGCGACCCTGCCCGCCCACCAAAAACAACCACGATTTTCTCAAAAGAATGGCATTGTAATTGCTGTGTTTGGCTGGTGAGAGAATTTAGGGAGAAAAAAAGAGAAACTAAAATCCTGAATCTTCAAATTTTCAGCAGTTTATCAAAACTCAAATACAGTATTCAACAAGACATCAAATCAAAACACTTCCCAATACCACCTTTTCTAAACCGAACAAAATCCAAAACTAATCCTGTCACTAAATCAAATATGCTCTGTTTGGCTAGTGAGAAAGTGATGGAAAATGGAAGAAATTAAAAACCTAAACCTTAAAACTTACTAGTAATCATGCCCATCCACCAAAGTGGCTCCAACAGGTACCCATATCCTCCAACACCTACCAAAACACCAAAAACAACAACAAATTCAATTAGGGCTAGTCAAAAACCCAGATTTTCTGAAGTGGGTATTTCCAAATTAGACTCACTAGCACGAGGGCCAGAGGCACCAGCCTTCTTGAGACCCTTCTTCTTGATTATGAAGCTGGATCCAATGAAAGCACTGGAGACAACAGCAAGAAGAACCCCTTTGAAGTTGCTGCTATTGAAAAGTGAAGCAGCCATGGATGGCACTGGTAGTGGTGGTGGAGGTGATGCCATTGAGGACCATGTTCATTTATGGGAATATGCTCACTGCATCAAACCCCAGATTTGTGTGATTCTCTCTCTTTCTATCGCCTGTTGGAGGTTTTTTTTTTCCCCTTCTTTTCTTGGGTTTGTTTTTCTTGTTCTTGCTGCCTTGGTTTCATGGGGATGATGGGGTCGTTAAGAGAAAGGTTAATTTTCTCCTACCTGCCAGTCCACTCCAATGAAGAGACTGACTTTCCTTTGTTGACAGTACTTCTTGCGAAGAAAAATGCCAAATCACATGGAAATTTCACAATCCTGGTTGGATCCTCTTTCACGCTTCAACAGCCTTTCCCATGTAAATTTACAGATATGCTTCAAATAATTTTAACAATATTTGGATATAACTCTTCAACAAACATTTGAGTAAATTTTGAGAATAAATTTTACATTTTTTTAATCTGAATTTAAACTCATTTTTTTAGATAATGAAAATTTTAAAATTATGTTCAAATATTGAATACACTTTTTTGTTAAATTAATCAACAAAATTCGTATGACAAACATGTAAACAAATTAAACATATTCAAACATATCATATAAAAGACAGATCAATTTCATCTGTCGACCACACGGAATTGTTTTAATTAATTTTTGGCCGATTCTAACAAAAAACATTAATTAGACATATGGAGTTTTAGACGAATAATTTATTAGATATTTAAATATAATTTAGAGTTATACAAGTATCTCGACAAAACACAAAATTACATCAATTTCATTTGTTTGTGGTATAGGGTTTTCTATTAATTTTATGCATAGTAGAGTTAGAATACCTCATTTTCCAAGAAGCACAATTAGAGTGCGTTTAAAAGTGATTTTAGGAAGCATTTTTAACATTTTTAATACTTGAAAGATAGAATTTTCAGGTAGATAACACTAACAATAAATATTATCTTAAACGCGGTCAAATTTTATTAAAAGAGCTTATAATTAAAAACACTTAATATGAAAATAAAAATTATTACTTATTATAAAGACTATATTTTAACTTATACATAAAACTATTTTATATTTAATTTTTTAATTTAAACATTATAATTTATGACATTGATTGAACTTCAACTTCTAGTTAAAAAGTAAACAATAAAAAGTTGTCACAAACAAATCTAAGAGCTTTTGTTGATTAATTTTATTAGCAAGGTTTTCTATTTAAAAAAAAAAAAAAAAACCTTAATATGAAAACCAAGAAAATGTTTTTTAACATTGAATCCATTTATGACATGTAACAAAGCTATTTCATATTCATTACATTTTTAACAATATCTATACTTCTCTTTTAAAACTATAGTTTTGGCTTTTTCTTTGGAGCCACTTTTGCTTCTAGTTGAAGCCAAAAAATAAAAGGTTACTTTCGAAAAAGCTACTCTAAGTGAGGTCGAAATAGTTTTTTATGAGTAAGAATAGAGTTTTTATGAAAAGTAATATTATATTAGCTTTCATATTAAACTCGGTTATTTTGGGTTTGTAATTCATAAGTGTTCATAAGGATATTTTGGTAAAAAAATAAAAGGTTATAATGGATCTTATGAATAGTCTTTCTAGATTGAGTTAATTAATTAATTGAAGTCTCCAATTAGGTTAGATCAAGTAACTCAAGCTTAAGTTTTGATCAAGTCACTTAAGTCTATAAAAAAGTCTATATAAAACCCCTTGGGAGTTTAAGACTTCACTTTTGCATCCTTGTCTTTCACATCCCATAAAGAAAACCTTATCTTCCCCCTAAAGAAGTCTATCCTTCTCTTGTGTCAAAAATCCATGAAAGGAGAGATCAGATGGAAGATATTTAAGTATACGAGATCTATAACGCCTACGATCTACTTTATTGAATTGGATTTGATCTAGGAATTGTTGAAGAGTCTCCTACGAATGAGGAAACAATCTAATCTACCTTCTTGATATTCCTTTTTAATTTTATTTTTTTAATATACTCCTAAAATCATGTATATGTCATCTTGGTATGTTAAGAAACAGAATTTGGTTGATAGTGTATATACATACATCAATGAAATGAGAACATGAATAAGTCATTCATGTAGGGACCCATCCCTGATGACACGTGGCACACGTCCCCTGACGACACGTGGCACGTGATCCTACCCGGAGTATCCACATCCAGATTTCCCCAAGAGTACACGTGGCGCGCTTTCCTATCCGGACCACCGCCATCACTCATCCGGCGACCTTTCATATTCCACCCGGATATGTTCATCCGGATCACTGGCCAAACTAAGCGTGCCTCACTACGTCATTCTGACATCCTGTCACAAATCATATTCCGATACCTGCAGAGTGGAAAGACAGAAGTGACAGCTAGTCACTTCCCACGATCTCTGACAGCCGTTCGTAGGATGAGGATGTCCCTGCCACCACCTAGCAGCAATCATGGTAAACCAAAAAGCCTTCCATCATTTATGGAGGAGAGAGAGTTTCTAAATGGTATATATATATGAACCTTCGCACAAAGAAGGGGGTAAGCTTCTCAATACCTAGTAAAAGGCCAACTGTGCCATCTGCTTTTATCTCTCTTTCCATGGCTGACAAAACCATCGGAGGGTGTGTCCGGACACCCTGTCCGGACGCCCTGTCCGGACGCCTTTTGCAGGAACAGCTGAATCAGGAATTTGTATTCGTTGAGATCGTATATTTATCCATTTTGGCAACTACGTGGATTGCTGAGATACGAGGCCTCAACAATTCAAACTCTTTCTTATCCCTCATTATTCTTTATATAGTATCAAAGCTTTCCTAGCTCTTACAACCCTACCTTATTTATTTATTATCTTCTTCTTTATCCATCTCATGGTTGCACTCTCTATCACATATGCCTCTGCCACCTTTGCTCCACAACTAGCCATGGTTTTAATACAAGAACACCTTCTTCCCCTCTCAACACCATTAACATTACTATCCAAGCACCCCATAAACTAACTCAAATCGACTACTTTGCTTGGTGATTGCAGTTTAATACCTTGCTCATTGGCTTAGTTAATAACACTTACCCCTATCCCCTCGAATCAATCACCACAGAAGCAGGTATTATCCTAAATTTGACACATTCCCTTTGGACCTGCCAAGATCAACTCATTCTTAATGTCATCATTGGCTTTTTCTCTCCCACCTCTTTCCTTTCATTACCACTACCACCACTTCTCAAGTTGCATGGACCACCCTCTACAACACCTATGCAAAACCATCTTGTGGTCATATCATGACCCTCAAGGGTCCAAAAGTGTTAAAACCATCACCGATTACATGCAATAAGCCAAGTGTTGTAATGATGAACTCCTCATGAAAGTTGCTTATGATGTTAATGAGCTTATGCTCAAAATTCTTCATGGCCTTGGTGAAGAATACTTCCCCATTTCTCATGCCATTGAGTGTTGAAAAATTAATCCATAAACAGGATCTCATGTGGACATTAAAGCATACAATAAAAATTGGGAATTAAGAAAAGCTGACCTTGATTAATCCCATGGAAAGTCATTCCTGTGCTCTTCTGGTGTTCAAGGATACGATCATTTCGTGATGGAGAGAAACCCCGGGTTCAATTGGCTCTTTCCTTTCTACACCCAAAACAGTTAATGTGTGCTCTAAAGAGTTCGTGCAATACGTGCTCTTCTTAGCCCCAAGAGAAAAACAAAACAGGATAGAACAACAACATATATATATATATATATATATATATATATATATATATATATATATATTACATATCACACATACACAGTTTAGACCACTTGACTTAATGAGCCAGTCAAGTGAATTAGGGTGAGCTCATAGAAATCAAGCAATAATGTGTCCAACCCTATTATGGACCACAATGCAAAAATTAAATTAACACTGATTTATGGCATTATATATATATATATATATATATATATATATATATATATATATATATATATATATATATATATATATATATATATTACATATCACACATACACAGTTTGGACCACTTGACTTAATGAGTCAGTCAAGTGAATTAGGGTGAGCTCATAGAAATCAAGCAATAATGTGTCCAACCCTATTATAGACCACAATGCAAAAATTAAATTAACACTAATTTATGACATTATATATATATATATATATATATATATATTACATATCACACATACACAGTTTGGACCACTTGACTTAATGAGCCAGTCAAGTGAATTAGGGTGAGCTCATAGAAATCAAGCAATAATGTGTCCAACCCTATTATGGATCACAATGCAAAAATTAAATTAACATTGATTTATAACATTATCAAATTGATTATATAAGTCCACATATAAAAATTCCAACATTAAGGCCAAAGACTGCAATTTCCTTTGAAGAAATGCATGAGAAGTTAGCAACTTTCAAGGTTCAATTAAAGCAAGATCATGGCACAACCATGAAACCCCCTGCCATTGTCAATCTTGCCTCTAAACCTCCATACCACCTTCGTTAGTCCACCAACCCCTATGCCCATTTTCATTAGTCGAGGGTCATCTTCACAAACATCTCCACCCCTATTATCTTTTTATTTTATTATCATTTTATCATTTTCTTACTTTTTTTTATTCATTTATTAAGTCTAATAATTTTGTGTTTTTATAGGGAAGTTTACCATTGGATGAGAAAGGGTTGATTCTTGTGAGAGTTTGAGTTATGGAAGGGATCTTTGGGGACGGTTGCTTTGGGGTTCCCCATAAGGGATGGATATAGAAAGATGAGCTAGGGAGAGTCCTTGCCCCTTTAGAGATTGAGATTTAGCTAACAATATGGGAGGGCACTCTCCATAAGGGGTGCGGTTGCCATTGAGGCATGTGGATGACATAGGAAAGAATGATTTTGGTGGTTCACAGCATAAGAAAGAAAATGTATTTTTTAGAAAAGAATCAGGCTAGTCAAGGGAGTGCATATGGATGCTTTTAGGGAAGAAAAATCAGCTTTTTTCTCTTTTTTTTTTTTTTCTTGAAAGAGAAAGGTTCAACTGTGATTTAGGAGCAGATTCAGTCAACATTTTAGGGGGGAATCACGCTGATCTTGGAGAGAAAGTTTAGCAGGTTTTGAAAGAAGGATGAAAGGTCTTTGAAGGAGGAAGGAAAAAACGCGTCTTAGGGGGGAGAAGATAATCAGCATGTTGGAGGGAGGATTAGAGCGCATTTTGAAAGGAGATATTGAGAGATGTTTTGGGAGGACGAAGGCTGGTCTTTGAGAGATATTTTGGTCCCAGGTTTGATGATATTGAGATCGTGAGATTAGGAGGAATTCAAGCCATATTTGGAAGAAGATTCAGGCCATGTTTTGGAAGAGACTCAAGTAGTTTTCAGAAGGGTTTTAGGCTACAATTTGGAAAGGTTTAGGCCATAATCTGGAGGTGCACTTCAAGTTGTGTTCGGGAGAGTATTCAGGCCACTTTCTAAGGCAGTTCAAGACGCATTTTTAAGGAAGGATATTGTTGAAAGGTGGGTATGAAGATTGGTTTATTTGATTTTTACTTCTTTTTTTTTTTTCAATTTTTCTAGTTATTATGCTCGTCATTTGATTGTTATTATATTATTGGATTCATGTTTGGGAGATTTAGCAGTTCTTAGGCTTCTGGTCTCTTTGTTGCCATCCATTGTTATTGTATTAAAATCTTACCTTTGATAGTTTAGATATGAATATGTTTTTAAATCTTTTTTATTATGATCCATGTAATTTGATTGTTATGCTATTAAAAATGTCACCTTTGGAAGTTTAGATATTCCTAGGTTTTAATATTTTCTTATTAAGATCCATGTTAGTTGATTAGGTTGTTGGATTAAAGTCCTTATTTTCGGATATGAAAATTCTTAGGTGTTCTTTTACTCTTGTTATTAAGCATGCGGGTTGATTATGTTGTTGAGTTAAAAGTTCTCATCTTTAGAAATGATATTCCATATGTTTCTAGATTTTCTTGTTATTATTCATGTAATTAGATTATGTTGTTAAGTTAAAAGTTCTCATCTTTGGAAATGGTAGTTCTTAAATTTCTAGATTTTCTTGTTATCATGCATGTTATTTGATTGGGTTATTGCATTAAAGTTCTTATTGTTGGCAATGGTAGTTCTTAGGTATTTTTTTTGTTACTATGCATGTTAGTTGATTGGATTATTGGATTAAAGTTCTTATCTTTAGAAGATTTAGTAGTTCTTGGGCTTTTGGTTTCTCTAGTTATTATACATGTTAGTTAATTGGATTATTAGATTAAAAGTTCTCATCTTTGGCAATGTTAATTCTTAAGTTTTTAAAATTTTAGTTTTAATTGAACCCATGTCATGTCTTAGTTGATAATTTTAGTTTGTTTAATTCTAATTAATTCTTGAGTTTTTTTTTGTAATTTTAGTTTTGGTTAGATCTATGTCATGTCTACAAGTTGATAATTCTAGTTTGATCAATTCCATTTAATTCTTTAATTTTTATAATTTTAGTTTTTCATTAAACCTCTGACATGTCTTCAAGTTGATAATTTTAGTTTGATTGATTCTATTTAATTCTTAAGTTTTTAGAATTTTAGTTTTAATTAAATCTATGTCATGTCTTCAAGTTGATAACTCTAGCCTTTGATTGAACTCTTTTTAATTCTTGAAGTCGAACTTTTTTTTAGAAAAGAGCTTTTTAAATTGATATCTTGAGTGGAGTCAAAATTACTTTTTTTTTTTTCCAAAAAAAATGAATATTCTCCGTCATGAATGAGGCTCCTGGATCATGAATGAAAGGTGGCCAAAATGATATTTCTCTTACTTTCAAATCCCTTTAAGTTAGAATTAAAAAAATCCTTTTTGTGTCTATTGATCGAGATTTATTAATTCACCTGGTTCCTTTTACTCCTAAAATTATTTTCAAAAGAATTTAAATTGTTTAAAAACTTTAAAAGAAAATTTATTCTAGATTTAGGGCAAAGACCTCACTTTCTTTTAAAAAAAATATGCAACTCATTTCATCTAAGTTACATTCTCCATTTTACGGTTTCCAAAGCTTTGTTTCATCCACATAGGTTTGGACTCGTGCTCCCAAACTAATGGGAGTATTCTTAGCCTTGATGAATCTTTTTATTTGAGGTTGAGAATGCACAGGTTAAACTTATAAATATAGAATGGGGACTTGATGGGCATTTTGTAAAATTAAATTACTTTTTCACCTTTTTAATTTAAATGAATATTTTTTCCAAATTCCTAACTTCTTGAAATTAAATTTTGACATAAAAAAAAAGATTGAAATATATGTTTTTTAGAGGGAGATATAACTTTTCAAAATCACATCTACATTACTTGATTGATTCTGGATAGCTGATAAATTTGAGTATTTTAAAAATTCTTTTGAGTGCTACCCGATCTTCAATTTTTTTTAATTTTTTTTTTTATATGTAATTTAGACACTTAAAAGGACATTAGAAACTTATGCACATAACTTTCACTTTAATGGAAAATTGCAAAGAAATTTGTAATTTTGTTAATGTAAAGGAAAATGGTGTGCAATCTTGATTAACCAGGCTCAACTTGTCTTACCCTTTAACTTGATTCGGGTTTAGCTTGAACAATGTTAATCAAGAGCTTGCATGATTTGATCTCAAATTGAAAAAGTTTTCAAATAGATACAAATCTTGAAGGTTGTTTTTGCCATTCAAATAAATAATTTTTCTTCTTTTCAAATAGCATACCTAACAGCCCATAGTAATTCCTTTATAATTTAATTGATCATTTATTCCTATTTAAAATTCCTTTCAAATCAGTTGAATGGCAGGTGAGGAATCAAAGCTTTTTTATAATGATTGAGGGAGGAGAATACATATAAGAATTTTTTGCAGTAAATTATTGTGTTAGATGCAGTTCGGTCCAAATACGAAAGGAAAATAAATAAATAGATTGCTTGAAAAATAAAAATATATAAATAAAATTGTTGAAAATTTATATATTTTCAAATGCTTGATTCTACATTTTGAAAATTAAATAAAAGTGAAAAAAGAATGTGATGAAAAATAAAATAAATATTTTTTAAAATTCATCTATGATCACTCATTGGTAAAATAAGAAAAGAAAAAAAAAATGATAAAAGGTATGTTTGGAACTATTTTTTAGAACGGTTTCTTTAATAATAATAAAAAAACTACGTTTAATAATAAAAAATTGTTTTATGTTTTCTATTCTTATTTTAATTTATTTTCAGATAAAATTTTTAAGAAATAATTATATAAAAATAAAATACTAAATATAAAATTTATTTTTAAAAATATTAAAAACGAATTAAAAAAACGTTTTAGATTTTTAGTTTTCAGAATTGTTTTAAAAAATAGCTACCAAGCAAACCATAAATCACTCCCATAAACAATATCGATTTCTTTCTTAAAAAGGAAAAAAAAAAGACCAAAACAAACAAACAAACTTTACCAACATCTTTTCCAAATATGCGTAATGGCATAAGTGTAATTTTTCCAAAACTCAGGGGTGATTAATTGATTTATTTTTTTTATTTGTTTCCATTTACAACCATCATAGAAAGTTTTAAGAGAAAGTATGAGAAAGGGAAAATAAAATAAAAAAAGAAAAATATAATATAAATATGTTTAAAAAAAAACAAATTTAAGTAAATATTTACATAGATTTCAAAATCTTTTCCTCCACTTTTTGGTTGTGTAGTGTGGATAGGCTTTAATTGGTACATGCATGAAATTTTTTTGTATGTACAAGCAATTGAAGTGACCGAATATGTTAAAATTAGTCATGTAAAAAATTATGACACTTATGATATATCAAATTTTGTTGTAAGTAATTCAAATCTTCAAAAAAAAATATATATAAATATATATTTTTCTTAAAAAAATTGACATACCAATTTTAGATCAAAGTTTAAGTTCAAAAAAGATTCAAGGCCAGTATAAGGTTCAGATCCAAGCCCAACCCAAAAAAACAAAATTTAAGGTCCAAGTTGAAGCGTCGAAGCCAAGCTTTTTCAAACAAGAACTAGTGGATATGTCTCTAACTTTACAACTCGGTAAAAATTAATTTCTTCACGTTTTTGCTATTTAAGAGAAATTATGTATAAAATCTATATGGTAAATTGAAGAAGATGATTTGAGGAAATTCGAAGAGATTTTTTTTTCTATATTTTTCGAACCTTTACTTTATCTTAATGGAATTGAAATTGCTAATAAAAGTTATATATATAATAAAAAGAGAAAAAAAATTAATAAAAAAAAATATACTTTTTCAATCTTTTACTTCATGTATGGTAGATGGTTGAGTGGACTAAAACGGTGGATTGCTAATCCATTGTACGAGGTACCGTGAAAATGGTCAAAGTCTATTTGGACATGTTTTCAAAAATGGTTAAAAGTTTTAAAGGAAATTTTTTTCTTAATAAATAAATTTTTAATTATTTTGAAAAATAAAATTATATCTAAGAATTATATATATATAAAATTTAGTCACTTATTTTAAATGAAATGGAATTATCTACATTACAAAAGTTTTTAAAATACTTTATATTTTTAATTGTTTCTAATAACATTTTATAATATATATATATATATATATATATATATATATCTAGAAACAACTCAAATTAGAAAACATATTTTTACAAGAGGCTTTCCAAAACTATTTTTAGTAAAAATGATTATCAAAATTATAGTAAAACCTCAATAAGTTAATACTTGAAAAATTGATAATTTTAATTAAATAATTATTTTTTTGTCGGTGTCAGCTTGCGGCCAAAGTAGTAAATTAATAATTTGAATTCTTAAAATAAAATATTTAATTTGCTTAATTATAATAAAAAGATAACAAATTTAAAAAAAAAAGAAAAAAGGAATACCTTAATAAATTAATAATTTATTAATTTATGGATGAATTATTATTCATTTAATTTTTATATTTTCCTTAGTTTCTAGGCTATTAATTTATCAAAGTTTAATTGTATTTTGAGTTACAGCTTTTAAACAGATTCTTACCATTTATACCATTTTTTTTTACCAAATTTTATACAGGAAAAAAAAAAGTCATGTAAATATATTGGGTCAATCTCACATAGAGTAATTTGTGCTTGCTTTTGCACCACTATTTTTTGTTGCTATTATTTTGTGTAAAATAAAATTGAAGTTAAAGTTTCACCATTCCAATCACTAATCATTATGTTCTCACATCATCTACATTATCACTTATACAACATCCCTAAAATGAGTGATATTTATATAATTTAAAATAATAATAATAAGTAACATATTTTTTATCTCTATAACCACCCGCTATCTTTACCTCATGGTTAAGAAGAAGAAGAAGAAAATATAATTACTTTCGGAAAATTCAAATTCTTAGTATGTTATTTCTTTTTGAGATTCTTTTCTCTTTTATCAAATATTATGGACTCTTCTATACACTCTCTAGGAGAAGGGAGTATGGTTCTAGATAGATTTAATATTTCATTCTTATTTTAATGCTTATGTAAAATTAATTATTATATATATAATGAAATTAGGTTCATATATTAAATTGAAAATAAGTGAGTTTAATGAATTTTTAAAGCTAATTAAATTTCTAAACAATTGGATTGTCACAAGCCCTTGTCGGGTTTGACCATATATATATATAATATTGGAAAATGTCTCAAATTCTATTTTTGAGATTAAAAAGTTATTGATAATTTTTTAATAGAAAATATTCTTGTAAATGAGTTTTCTATTATTATAGGAAATATCTTGATCTTCTTTTAACACAAGAAGAGTTTTTAACCAAAATAGTAAGTCTCCTTTTAGGCATAAATTGTGCTTTGAGATTTAAGAGTTCTAAGTTTATAATCTCCTTTAGTGACAGCGAAAGTTTTTTTTCGTCTTTACCCATGAATATAAGTTTAAGATCGAACCACGTAAATCATTCTGTGTTTTATTTTCGTTTTTTGCCTCTCCCTATTAATATTTTTTATCATGTTTTTGCACAACAACCAAAACTTAAAGTTTAAGGACAGCTTCTATTGAAATTTGGTGAGGTATATAATAAAGCTCATACCATGAAATAGTAAATAGAAAATGGAAAATGGAAAGTAATAATAGGATTAATTTTAATCATTTAACAAATACTATTAATGCAGTGAAAATAATATTAATATTGTATTGTCTTTTATGTTTATGATAGGCATGGATTTAGTTATTTAGAAATTTGAGTGATTTTTTATAGGTAAGGATTAATATTGCAATAAGTCATTTTATAATTTCACTGTTTAGTTTCTTATAATGATTTTGAAACTTTGGTTACGAGTGGACCTAGTCAACAATAAATAAGTTATTGGCCTTCGTTATACTTGTTGGGGTAGTAATATAGTGTAACCTTAGTTAGTTGGGGTGTTATTGACTTTTGCATACTATTAATTAAAAAACATTCCATCTACCAATTAGAGGTATTATGGGCTTTTTTTTTTTTTTTTTTTTTTTTTTGATACCATTGATTGAAAATCATTTCATCCACCAATTAGAGGAATAAAGTTAGTTCAGCCACCTAATGCAAAGTTTCGATATTTGGACATGGCATTATTATCAACCAATTAAAGTAAAATGTTTGTTTATGATTTTTTTTTTTAATATATGAACTAAGTATGCAAAATGTATTATTTGGTTCTATCTTTAATTTAAAGTTTTTAATTTTTCGAAGAAAATAAGTTTAATTACTTATTAATTGAATTTTATACAGATGTGTATCTCTTATAATTTTATTTTGAACTATATTCTCCTTATTGAATTATTTTTTTCAATCGAGTAACAAGTTCACCCTTCAATTGTATGTGATATTGGTAAGGAGGGATTATGCTAGGAAAAGTGTTTCTATTATATACAATTTTTTGTCTTGACTTTGTTTTTAGAATTACTTAATATTGAATCCAGTTCTAATTGTTAGAATTTTTATTCAAGTATTTGGGATTATCATTAAGTTTATTGTTAAAATATTTTAAATAATTTTGGATTTAGAAATTTATAATTTTTGAATTATGACCTTATTATTGTTTTGCATCGTTTTGAGGTAGTTGTCATTTATTTGGATTGTTAATTAAGGTCATTCAGGTGTTAGACTCCAGAGTTTGTTACGTGAAAATGATCATGATATCTTTGGCCTCCAGGATTAGAGTGTCTCAACTTGATCATGTATTTGAATCTTGAAAATTTTAAATAATTTTTATTATATTTAGTTTTTTACAATAAACGAAAGGGAAAAAGAGAAGTGAGTAAATTAATATATTTAAAAAAATAGCCAAACATAAAATTGATACATCATTTCTTAATCTTGTTAATAAATTTGGTTGTAATATAGAAAGAAATTACGTAATTTGCGTTTGCTTTTGTACCACCATTTCTTCTTTTTATTTATTTATTTTATGTAAAAAATGAAATTATGCTTTACCTTTTCAACCACCATCGTTATTTTCTGGCATCTCAGCATCACTTGCTGATGGTGGGTTTGAAACTAGGAAATTTTAAATAATTCTTATTGAAAGTCATCACTTGATGATGGGTTTGAATCTTGAAAATTTTAAATGTTTTTTCGCTATATTTAATTTCTCAATAATTTTTTTTATATTTTAAATGCTACCTATTTTTTTAGGTACAAATATTATTGGGTAATAAAATTCGAATCAATTTTATTGCTGTTTACTCGATGTGCCAAGAATTTAAGTTTTCAGTAAGCTCTTGGAGGTTGAAGGGGGTTGCACCCCCTAGAAATCTTTCTTTTTTTTTTTTTAATATGGTATTTAATGAGTTTGCCCCTTTTATAGATTTAACCTTTTATATGTAGGGTTTTGTTTTTTAAAAAGTGTAACCGTAATTAAAAGAGTTTTTCCGAGAACTTCACCATTATAATTCTTTTTATTTATTTTGATTAGTAAATTATTGAATGTTGATATATATAGGAATCACATTGATTATTAAATCATATTAAAAAAAATCTCATTTATTTTATGCTCATGTGTGTCATTTGGCTAACAAACATTGCTAGAAATAAAGAACATAAAAGTTTGTTCTTCCTCTGCAAAACCGCTTAAAAGCGGATGGGGCAATAGGTAATCCAAAATATATACTTCCTCTGTTTTCTTTTATCAATTAATTTAAACAAGAATATCATGTAACACACAATAGATGTGGGAAAACCATTTTTCATTGAAAGGACTTTCAGAACCCAACCATGAAAGGTTTGAAAATTAGAAATTTATACCATGTTTGTCTCTTCATTTTTACATCAACAACTTTAACTAGGATGACAACCAAGCAAGTTTAAGACGGATAGTCCCCGTTCCAATACCATCCAATTTATTCAAAATAATTATCATTTTAATTTCATTAAAAAAATTAAAAGGAATAAGATAGGGTTGAGCAGGATGGGTATACAAATTTCCCATACTACCTTACCCCACCTCCCACCCCCATTTAATTTTTTTTTTAAATGTATTTTAAAAATATTTTAATTACATTAAAATAAATATATTTTATAAATAATTAAGATTTATCATTTGTATAACTTATTTTTTTGAAAAGTTATTATTATTATTATTATTATTATTATTATTATTATGACAAGGTAATACGTGAATTGAACCCGACCAGTCTTGGGTTAAAAAAAAAAAAATTCATAAATCTACCTTTAACTTGTTTATTTTTAGGAATGAGGCAGGACGGGCACAAAAAAAAAAACTTCTTGTTGTCAATCGTTTTAAAAAATAATTATATAAACATGTATAATGATTAAAAATAAAACTTTAGATATAAAAATTATTTTTAAAATATTAAAAATACGTTAAAAACATTTTAAGTCATCAAACAAACTTTAGTTGTACAAAATATCAAAAATTATTTTTTAAAATTATTTTAAAAAATAATTACCAAACAAGCCTAAATACCCCCCTTGCCTTCCCAGTCTTTTGCTCTTTTCCTATGCATATATATATATTTGGTTCTTTTTCCAGACATTTTTCTTTGAATCTTTATTTTATCACATTTTAAATAGTCAATTCATTATCATAATATTTCAAGCACATACCCACCTTTATTGAAGTAAATGTTTGAACAACTTGAACTTTATCATGGTGATAAAGACGACAGGAAGTAAGTAGTGTTGAATCAAAGCACTAATAAAATTTCGAACTGAACTTAAAGCACTAATAATCTTCTTGTTTGACAATTTATAGATCACAATAACCCTCCATCCCTACCTAACCCCAATTTTCTCAGAATTAGGCCCATTGAACCCACACTGAATATAGTCTTAACTCTACCAAGTGCCTCTTCTTTACTTATTCTTTCTACATCGTATGCAATAATGCAACCTACACACACTCAACCATATCCATGAAAAATGGTATGTGAGATATAAATAAATAAATAATATACTAGTACCCTTTTATCACACACTTCACAAAGCACGGAAAAAACCAATAATGTTATCATATATTGAAAGCAAAAATAAAAACCAAATATCCCTCTCTACCAACCTAAATCTAATATCCTTCACTCATCCATGTTTTGTGGGAGAAAGGTCTAGAGCTTTGACCAAATGGAGAAGCCATCGTGGAATGTCTCGTATCAAAATAAAATTTATAACCTAATTATACTATTTTAAAGTAAATTTTTGTCTAATTTTAAGTATTTTTAATAAAAATTATAATATCATAATGACTCAAGATACAGTTAATTGATATGATGAATGTATTTGGTAATTAAGAAAAAAGACACAATTTTTTTTATCAATACATAATATCATGAAAAATAGATATAATTTTTGAACTGCCGGTTAATATCAACAATAAATTTGAAAAAGTATCTAAAAAATATCAAATTTAGATATTTGTACCCTCTTGAAGTAAGGAACCATTACATATATGTTAAAAAATAGTGTGAATTGAGACAATTTTTTTTTTTTTTTTACAATTCAAATAAATATTTTTTTTTCTTTTTACTAATCTTATAGGCAATTTATCTTCCTTTTATATGGTCATGTCATATATGATATTATTTCATGTATAAAAATTTATGTACATTTTAATATAACAATAATTTAAATTAATTATATTTTTTATTGATCCATAACTAACTTAATTTGTGCACATTACAAATTATAAAAAAAAAAAAATTAAATTTTAACCTACCAATATTTTTATAAAAGATTAATAGTAAGCTAAGAAAAAAAATTTTAAAGTTCAAAACAAGCCTCAACCCTGCAAAAGGTCTAGAACCCAAATTTAAAGTCCAAGTGAATGTTTGATAAATCAATTTAATAATTTAAAGTAATTTAATAACTTAATTTAAATCATTAAATAAATTAAATGTATTTAATAAAATAACTTAATAGTATGATTTAAAATTAAAAAAAAATAATTTTAAGTAATAAGTAAAAATAATTAATTTATTCTTAAGCCTATATATTTATTTTATTTTTTTATTTTCATTTATCCTAATTATCTCAACGATCTCTTTTATTATTCCATAACATCCATTGTCATTCGATCTCATTTGCTTTATTTATAATTTATGAGAATAATATATGTCAATTTGATAATTTAGAATAAATTTTAAGTTAATTTTATAAACTTAATATTTAAAGTAAGAATTGAGTAATAAGTTTTAAGTAAATAACTTAAATATAATTTAACTTAAAGTTAATTTTAAGTTATCAAGTAATAAGTATTAAGTTTTACTAAATACCTCTAAAACTAGTATTTTAGTTGAACTCTTCTAAAAGAAGAATCCCTATTGAATGTATCTCTAACTTTACAATTCAATATAAATTAATTTTTTCATGTTTTTTTCTAATAAAAATTAATTTCCTCGTGTTTTTTTTTATTTCCTAAGTTAAAAGAAGATAATTTGATGTTCTACCTTTTTCTGCTCCCCATACTTATGAAATAGTTATAGTTTTCCAAATTCAATTTTTTCTTTACAAATTGCTTTTAATTATTTTGAGAAACAAAATTATATCTATGAATTCAAATGTAAAAAACCAAATTTATGATTTATTTTGGTGAATCATATCAAGGACTTATGAAAGTAAAAAAGTTTTCAAAATATTCTTTATATTTTCAATTTTTTTAGTAGCACTTTGGAGAAAATATTTGAAAGCAACTCAAATTTATTCTAAAAAAGAAGCATATTTTGAACAAACTTTCAAAAAACTATTTTTAGTAAAAAAGATTTGTTAAACGTATAAACGTATTTTTCAAGTTGAAAAATTATTTTATAATCTAAAGAATAAAAAAGTCACGTAGAACCACAAGAAATTGATAATCTCGATTAAATAATATTTTTATTTATAGCCCTAATACTAAACTAAAGTTTGTTCTCCATCCATTGAACCATGAGAATGATGAGTGAATGGGTAGTCCAAGTATATTTTAAATCATTAAAACAACAAATATATGGGACCATCCAAATGTTGGAATATTTACCCCACTTTTTGTTACCTTTTTCCTTTATATTTTTGTTTAAATTTCTATTATATTCTATTTTAAATATTCATACTGTTCTAACACGGACTCACCTAAATAATCACTTGAGGACATTGAAGTTAATCATGTAAAGTTGTAATACGTCCGTGCCTAAGTAATCATTTGAGCAGTTTGAACTTGATCATGGAAGAGGAAAATTCTAGGAAGTAAATACGAAATAGTATCAGAATTAGTGCACGAATGTGACAAAATTTTCAACTTAATCAGCGGCAATATTTTTCCAATCCTTCCTTTAAGGATGGTCGCCCGCGCAATTCCGGAAACTCATCAACATTTTCGAGCATTTTTTCCTTTTACCCAAATGCCAAGCACTGGTAATAGTTAGTCAGCGGGGATGGTTGAATTTTCCAAGCCGTTAGTCGGAGCAGCTACCTTCCTCGCTTTCTACAGTATGCATTCTTTTCTTATTTTTATTTTCTGGAGGGGTTCTGGTTGGCTGGTGGACTTTCTTCACTTCTTCTTCTTCTTCTTCAACATCATCATCATCATTTTCGTTTCCACCCATCTCCTCACAGATCCTGTTCTCCTCCTGCCATTTTCTGGTGAGACACCCTCTCCCTTTGATGTTTTGGTTCATCTCAAATGATTTTCCCCCTTTTTGTCTTGATTCTGAAAATGGGTTTTTTGTGGACTTTGAATTTGATGCTGTTTCATGTTGTTTTGAGATGTACTGCACTCAGTGGAGTATCATCTGATTTTGATATTAGTTCATGTTAGTTTCGAGTTAATTGAATTCTAAATTGCATTTCTGCTTTTCCATCTTGATTCTGGACATGGGTTTTTGTGGAATTTGATTTGTATTATACTGAGTGGAGCATCATTTGATTTTGGTATTAATTTGTTTAGTTTCGTGTTAATTGAATTCTAATTTGTATTTCTTCTTTTCCATCTTGGTTCTGGACTTGGGTTTTAGTGGAATTATGCTGTTTTGAGTTGTATTCTACTGACTGGAGTATCGTTTAATTCTGATAGTGGTTAATGGCAGTTTGGAGTGGATGAAATGCTAATTTGTACTTCTCCTTCTCATCTTGACTCCTGACATGCGTCATCTGTGAACCATTTTTTTTTTCATGTTGGTTTGAGTTGTATTACATTGAGGGGAGTATCATTTGATTTGACACTGCAAGAGGTTAGTTTTAAGTTAATTGAATTCTAGTTTGTATTTCCCTTTTTAATCTTGATTCTGGACATGAGTTTTTTTGTGGAATTTCATTTTGGTTTTGAGGTCAAGTGCATTCAGATTTGTACATATATTGAATCAAATATCACTTAATTTTGATATTTTCTCTTGTTAGTTTTGAGTTAATTGCCTTAAGATCTGTATTTCTTTGTCTCTTCTTGATTTTGGCGATTGGTTTTTGTGGAATTGATTTTGATGCTGTTTCATGTTGGTTTTGAGCTTTATTACATTCAAATTTGTGTAAATATTGAATAGCCTATCAATAAAAGCATTGCATATATATTGAAGAGAATATCATATGGGATAATATCTCATCTTATTTGAGCTAATTGCTTTCAAATTTGTATATATTTCTAAATTTTGAAGCTGTATTTGAACATAGTGAAAGGATTTTAGAAGGTTCCAATTATGTGGTTGGAGGCCCATTTTAAATGTGGTTGTTGTTGATTATTTGGCTCTTTTGTGTATTTGTATTCTCATTCAAGTTGATTGCATTTAGATTTGTATATATCAAGTGGAGTGTATTTTGGTACTATTTCATGTTTGTTTTGAGTTAATTGCATTCAAATTTGTATATAATTCCCAATTTCTGAGTTGGGTTTTTGAATACAGTGAAATGATTTTGATACAAATTTCATGCTAAAATTTGAGTTAATTGCATACAAATTTGTCTATATTTCTCAATTTCTGAGTTGTGCGTTTGAATACAATGGAACGATTTTGATACGATTTCATGCTAACTTTGAGTTAATTGCATTCAAATTTGTATATGCTTGTCATTCTTGAAGTTGGGTTTTCCAGTATAGTAGGATGATTGTGGAAGCATGCAATTATGTGCTTGGAGGGTGAAATTTTGTGTAGTTTTTGTTGATTATGTGGTTCTGTTGTGTATTTTGTAGTCTGAGAGGCAATGGGAGGGTGTTGTTCCAAAAAAAGAGTTGATAAGAGTAACTTATATGCTGCTGGCCGTGGTGGTAATTATGGATCTGGTGTGGCTTATCAGCCGACTCAGGTGTCCTTGAATTCAGGTGGCATGAGCCCACAGGTGAGGGAAAACATGGAGAAGGAATTACCAGAATCAGAGGACGTGTCAGAACCGAAAAAATCACGAGAACCATCTCCAAATCATCAGAAAGGCATGCCTGGATATGCGAACAACATGGATGATTTCTATGATGGGATTCCACGATATACAAGGGCTCGATCTCTGAAATCTAGATCAATAAGGTCACAGGGGGCGGTTGCAAAGGTAGGTGCATCTGAGGCTGATATTCTCTTGTATTGAATGGAATATCTAAGCTGGAAAGAATGGAAAAATCAATTGTGAGTGGGAAGTTGCAAACGAATGCACTTGTGTTCATAATGCTTTAAAGTTCCTTAACCAGTAGAATATCAGGAAGGGCCACCCATGTCAATAAAAAAAATTATATTGTCCAAGGCAGGAAAATAGTTTTCAGATGCTATGCTGACAATGAAACAGATTTTGTTAGGTTTCCAATAGGGCCTATGTGCCTATCTTCGATTTAGATTTTCTTTTGATTTTATTTCATCATCTAGTTAGATCAGCTTTTACATTTGTTAGGTTGGAGGTAGGCATTGTGTCTAGAGGGAAACTATATGCACTTGGGCAGTTGCACCAATGTCTTTTTTGTAGCATGAGTTATTAGCACTTCAGCTAGCATGTGGTGTATTGGCAGTGGTGGATTGCCATCGTCTCCAAAGAGTTTGTGTATGCTGTGAATCAATGTGATAAGAAAATTCTAGATCATCTGATTTGTGGAGTTTGCCAACAAAGGTAAGAGACAATTGGTACCATCTAACATGGTAGACCACAGTCTTAATTCATCATTGAGTGTCCGCATTAGTAACCAAAAGCTAATGGAAGACAAGAAAAAAAGTCATTTCTGACCCTTTTGTTTCAAATATAGCATCTGTTGCTGATAGATATCTTTGAAGACAAGGGCCCTATTTGGCAATTGTTATTTAAAAATTAAAACAATTTTCTGTTTTCCAAAAAAGAAAAAAAAAAAAAAGGAAAACATGTTTGACAATAAAAAACAAAAAAAACTGAGTGTTTTTAGAGAACATTTTTTAGTTAATTTTAGTTGTTTCACTTGTTTTATGAGGGCTATTTTAAAAAATAATTATACAAATATGAAGAATGATTAAATATAAAGCACTACTAATAAAAGTTATTTTTAAAACATATTTAAAAACATAGAACATAGGCTAAGAACATTTCAGGTTCCCAAACTTTTGTTCTACAGAATATCAAACAACAGTTTTCAAAAGTTGTTATGAAAAACTGTTTTCGAAAATATTTCCCAAACAAAGCTTAGGTTGTTTCTGAACTGGTTGGTCAATTACACATATGTTGGTTGTTAATATAAGGGATCAACTTTAAGGTCATTGTCATGAAGGTTTAGTTCAAAAAGATTTATGTGGTAAGGGCAGAAAATTAGGGAAAATTAGAGTAATTGAAGTAGATGAATGCTAATTGGGGCTTAATAGGCTTACCATTAGGATAAAGTTTTAACACTGCTCTTATGATAGGGATTAAGGCTTTCTAAGGACTTTATTTAAGGCTAAAGGTTGTAGTGGTGGGTCTGGATGAAGGTTTAATTGATTAGACAAATGGTTGGCTTATACTTTAAATTTGGACGTGATAGCAGCTAGGATTGAGAGTAGACTTAATATCCTGCCAAGGAAGGAATTAATTGAAGGGTGCATGGGAATTGAAAGTATGTCTGGATGCTATGTAAAGTAGGGATACCTAAATGTGACAACAGCTAGGTGTAGTAACGACTATAGCTGGATGAGAGCAGAAAGAAAAATAGGTGCAATGGCTGCTGGACAAGATCCAAGTTTGACGTAAAATGTTGAAGATCAAAGGTAAATAACAGCCACGTTCCAATCAGAAGAAGCCTGTCAGGGTGTGGCCTAGAGGTAAGGGTGAGTGCTGGGATGTGTGGATGAGGCGCACGGTCTTGGGATCAATTCCTGCCACTGGGAATCGTTGATTACCCTGTGTTGGCTATGGCAGACAAGGTTAGCCCTAGGGTTTGGTAAGCATGGGTTGACCCAAAGGACCTTTGCCATGGTGAGGTTCCTGTTATTTAAAAGAACTAAAAATTCCAATTGAACAGAAAATAATAGGGAAGTAAAAGAAAGAATATATACCTATTATGACCACAGTACTAGGACCTAGGCATAACCTCTATAAGGGTGTAGATTTTTCTGTCGCATGGACCCCAGCAGAGAATCTGTAATGATCATTCTACCGATCAAAAAAGAGGTTTACAAGCCTATGCATAAGCCTAACTTTGATCCAACCGTAATTTCTGAATGATCTTAAGTTACCAGATGGGTTAACCAATCAAAATAGAGGGAAGAAAAACTCTTAACATAAATATCTAGGGGCTGGCTACCAAATCAGATCCCACATTGGGCTGGTTCCTCCTGGGTCCACAAAATTGATGTATTATGATGGGTGATAAGCCCTCTCTTGGTCTGCTTATACACCTTAATGGCACTCTATTGGTATTAATTCCGCAACAACAATACATATACCATTTAATCTGAAATGCAAATGTAGACCAGCAGATATGGCCTTGTCATAATTGAGGTTGCAGAAAACAAGGGAAGTTTGTTTCATGTTGTTGTCCTACAGTGAATAAAAGAAGATATG
Organism: Vitis riparia; assembly: GCF_004353265.1. Classification (NCBI taxonomy): domain Eukaryota; kingdom Viridiplantae; phylum Streptophyta; class Magnoliopsida; order Vitales; family Vitaceae; genus Vitis; species Vitis riparia. The sequence goes on along the minus strand of NC_048437.1, from coordinate 1,351,733 downwards.
CAAATATTGCACTTCTTCGTAGGTCAAGGGACCTTCTATTTCATCCTTCATTTCTTAGATGCATTATATTGACAAACTGTTGATGATTTTTCATGCATCATGCTTTTTCATGCTGTTAAGGTACATTTAGTATGCATACTGCAATTATACTTGCAAATTCTTGGTGTCTTAACTTTTATACTCTTGTCGTTCTGCTTAGTACAGTCAGCTTAATATGAAACTTCACTGCTCAGTGTAAGTTTTATTATTTAACAGTCTTACTAAGAAGTGATATAATATTGCAGGTTTCAGAAGTTAGCACACGTTTAGGTAAAGCTGGTAGTCTTGGGCTTGGAAAGGCAGTGGAGGTCTTGGACACACTTAGTAGTACTGTGATAAATTTGAACCCTACCGGTGGATTTGCTTCTGGGGGTGGGACTAAAGGCAATGAAATGTCAATTTTAGCTTTTGAGGTTGCAAATACAATTGTTAAGGCTTCCAACCTTATGCAATTCCTTTCAAAAAGAAGCATGAGACATTTGAAAGAAGTGGTGCTTCCTTCGGAAGGTGTACAACGTTTAGTATCAACAGATATGGATGAACTTCTAAGAATTGTCGTGGCGGACAAGAGGTGGACTAATGGATACTGGCTAAATAGTTAATATTGCCATCAATGTGCTTGATCAGAATGGTTGCTATTGTGTTTATTTCATTTCTGCAGTGGTAACCTTGCTGATTTAAGGTATTATGTTTTCAGGGAAGAGTTGAAAATTTTTGTGGGAGAAGTGGTTCGTTTTGGAAATCATTGTAGAGATCCTCAGTGGCACAACTTGGACCTTTATTTTGAGAAGTAATGTTTATACCATTTACTTGCTTTGGTTATTGAGTTTAGATGTCGGATATGTTTATTATGTCTCTAATATAGTGCCTACTTATTTCATTTTCCAGACACAGCAGAGGTCTTACTTTCCAGAAGCGGTTGGAGGAAGAAGCAGATACAGTGATGCAGCAACTAATGACCTTGGTTCAGTATACAGCTGTGAGTATGATTCTTTGTTCTACTAAGGGATTTTACTGTTGTAATAGTTGTACAAGAAGTGCACTTTCTTTACTTCAGAAGTGTTGTGTTCAACATATTCTGTAACAAACTTATCTGTACTGGGCTTCAATTATCTTTGAAATAGATAAGCTTCATCAGGATGGTGATCAATAACCTTTTGTGTTGTTCTGCTGTCTTAAAATGACATTATCAAACATCCATCTACTATCCAATAGATCAAATTGAACCCTTAAGAAATATTCAGAGCATTTTAATGTGTATTTTATGTATGGAAAAATCAAATTGTAAAAGAAAGTATTTAGCATTTTTACCTCAAAAACAAACCTACATCATCCAAAGCCATTGTAATTCTGAAAGTTGTTTAGTTTTTGCATCTAGACAATGTTTTATCATGCACGTAAGTAAAAAATAACTTCCATTTTTACTCCAATATTCTTTTTTCATGTGCCATAAATTCCTAAGACTACTGGGAATACTTGTTCTCTGAAAACCAACCAATTCATCTTAATCAGAAAAATTCTTCCATGCAACCCACTCACTGGAGTTCCATTCAAGAAACCCAGTTCTGTAATCATATTGTGCATCTTTTCCAGACAATATGGAGTTGTGTAAAATGGAAAATGTGATACATATCCTTCCATATCTATTTATGGTGAAATGAAGGGGATTGATAAAAGAAAAGTAATTAATAGAACTTTTCAATGAAGAGATCTTATTGCTTGGGGATTTATCTGAGGTAATATTTCCCTTAATGATCCTGGAGAAGATGCTTAGAAGGATGTGATGGAAATATAATCAATCAAATATCCTGGACCTTTCCTGGGAGCTGAAATTAGAAAAATAAACTGTTTCTTGAAACCAAGAAAACATATAATAATAAGCTATCTTGATAAAAGGATCTAAATCTTTGGGTGATTATTTAATGACCCTGACAGTTGACAAAGTCACAAAGATACGTAGGTAACAACCTATGATAAGTATCTCTTAAGAACTGCCCTTTCATGCTAGCAAAACATATCCCATAGAAGATGAGCATTCCATGGTTATATCACTTGGACCAAACATCAACCCCTAGGGAGGGGTGGGTCAGTGACCAGTTGAACTGTTGCATATAATTGCAGAGTTTAAGAGGTGTACTGGTAGAAGAAAGAAGTTTGATTTTCTTTATGCAAAAATGCTAAATGTTTGGTTCATTACCATTGCAATGCTCCGCTCCCAGAATGTCAGGAAATGGGAGCTAGGCTGGTAATGACCTTTGTGCATATATAAATAGTATTTATTTTTTATAGGTAAAAGGATATTTTATTAAATAAAAAGTATACATGAATAAATAGTATTTATGCATATAGTCTTGTGTATTTGTGCACTTACCCATGTGCGTGCATGCATGTTGATATGTTCTTTTAATCTATAACTTTATAAATTAAATAGTTACAGATATTTTAAAAACTAACATTCAACACACAAACTCATATAGTTGAATTGTTTAGAAGTGCAAATTGGGAGAGTGCTAATTTATTCAAAAAGGCCAAAATCTATGAATTGTCTTCTCCTCAAATTATCAAGTTTCAGTTTAGAAGTGCAAATCGGGAGATTGCTAATTTATTCAAAAAGGCCAAAATTAGGGACACATCCCAAATGCATGTGAAGTACATACAAGGATTGCCCAAAAGAAAAGATGGAAACCAAAAAGAGAAGGATTCAGTTAGGTAGTACCCATTCTATCAATGAACTTATAAAAGACCTACTCCCCTTCCATCATAACCTCCAGCACCCACAAAAAGGGATCTCAAGATTATTCTTTTCAACTTCCATACCAGTAACTAGGCTCCTCAATGGGCCTTCTCTTCACATGTGTATTACCCCCACTTATGCTCACCATTATTCATCACTTCTCCTTCATAGACTACCTCTTAAAACTGTTTGCTTGTAATTTTGTTTCCATGTGATGTATGAGTTTTGTTGCAAGCCTGTTGAATAATTGTGTGCCTCAAGCTTAAAAGAACGAAAAATTTATACTCTTTGAGCCACAGGAGTTATACCATGAGCTGGGTATGCTGGACAGATACGAACAAGATTATCAGCACAAGCGTCTGGAAGACGCTATTTCAGTTGGTCCTAAAGGTGATTTCATCATTCACTCATATAAATGCCTTCATTTGAATCTTTGAGTTCTGTTAAAAGTAGCTATTTTTGTTGTTTAGCAGTTGATCTGTATAGAACCAAAATAATCTTGGATATAGCATCTCTCTCTCCTCTCTCTCTCTCTCTCTCTCTCTCTCTCTCTCTCTCTTGCAGACATGCCTGTGTAACCCCATTTGAAGGGTGAGTTGGGCCTGCAAACAACAAAAACTAAAAACCAAGTAACACTTTCGTAGCCAACATGGAAATTGACAATTGAGCTCATCCCCTGGGCTATATGACATTAAAGGAAAAGGGCCCCAAGTACATAAATTTTTTGAACACCTAATCTCATGATTCTTATCAGGTACTTCTCCTGTGGAGGAGCATTACTTCCATTAGAGATTTTTTAAAGATAATAAGGATGGTTTTGATGATCTGTTTCAGACCAAACAGTTGCTTGGTCTGAATCCATCATTTAATTTTTTTTTAATAACTAATCTTCAATCATCTTGATGCTCAAGTAAGTGATTGTATTTGGGATGATGGTGGTTAGGGTAGGAGTGATTTCCAATTTGTTACCAACTGATGGTGCTAATGAAGTGATTCGGTGCTCAGTGCCCCCCCCCCCCCCCATGACTATGATACAAAGTTTAGACTTGGAAGGACTTTTGTCAACCAAATCAGATTTTCCAATGTTTACCAAATGGCATTAGTTATATCCTCCCTCTTTGAAATGGCCAAAGGGGTTGGAAGCTTTAGGGCATAAGGCTTTAATTCTTCCTCTAGAAAATTTTGAATAGAGGGCTCTTGACCATTGAGTTTTGGCTAGTTTTGAAGATACCCTCCATGACTTGTACAATTTCCATTTTGATAGGGTCTTTTTGTACCAACTTGATCATCCTTCACTGAATCAAACCTTCTTGGTTGATTCCTTAGCTAATTGATTGTATGCTAATTTTATAAATGATTCTTCTCTCAAGCCTCATGATCTTCCTGGGAAATTAATTTTCAAGGTTCCTATTTGGCAATGATACAAGAAATACGGAGATATTCAATGATACTCCTTTTCCCTTTTAACCTTCCACCTTCTTTTTTGGCTTACTCTTAGGAAACTATGAAATTTATCCTCAAAAAAAAAGAAAAAAAAAAAAATCTCCTTCGGACTTTATATTCATTTCTTGGATCTTTCTCATCAATGGGTCATTTAGATATTGATGGTTATTCTAAGAGAACTGGGGGATGGTCATTGGCACTAGTTTGAACTAGGATGATCAACAAAGATGACTGGGCTTTTACCACCATGACGGAGCTTGCAGACATTAGGCAACACCCCATTCTTGCTTGCAAAAAAAGGGATTCTTTGAGGTTATTTGTGAAACAGATGTACATGCTATCATTATTGAAAACCCTAAATTGGACTCTAACGATTCTGTTTTTCTAGGACTGTGTGGCCGGCCTTGGTTCAAACTGCAACATGAGCTTTGTACTACGTGGAGGGAACTGATGTGCTGATTTTTTTTTGTCAATATGGGATCTAAGGACTTTGAAGCTTGTTCCTATTGCAGGGGGTCCTTATGATGCCAAGGATATTGACAGGAACAGGAAAATTTGGGTTTATTTGGGATTTTCTTTATTTACAATTATTATAATACATAAGAAAGGTGTGTTACAAATTTTATATTAGGAATGTTTGTAATCGAGAAGTTAGTAGTTTTGACTATGGATTGGTTTCTTTAAGGCCTAGTTGAGTCCTATTAAGAATTATAGAAAGTTTACATTCGTAATCTTTGTCCTTAGGCTATATTCTTTGGCTTCCATATCCAAAAATCCCAAAAACTTCCTAAACCTTGACCCACCAATAAAAATAGAGAGTGAAGACAACATATTGAAGTTCTAAGTTATGTCTTGTGTCACCTCCTCCCCAGAAGACAAACTTGATGATGATCTTGTAGAATTTGTCCCTCAGGGCTTGAGTATTCTTTATTTCCCCTAAAACAAAGAAAAAATAGCACTTTCCCCATGACCAAAAGTCTTTCTTGGTTGGTGTAGCTCAACCATAGTCTTAGCACATCGAAGTTCACTCCATTTGTATAAAAGGTAGATAGTTGTGCTACTAGCCTCAAGAATAATGTAAGAGCAAAGGTTCACTGAATAAGTAATTAACTTTTTGTAAATTCAATAGTTGCCTGTTCTTGGCACAAGGTAAGAGCACAATTTTTGTTGCCATCAAGGAGAGATTCTGTTAACAAGTGATGCATGTTATGATCCTATATCCATGTGAAAACCTAGAATGTGGCAAAGGCTAAATAGTAGCAATTAAGCATATCACCAACAGATGTCATGAGCCTGTTTTGAATTTCATCATGATCAAATGATCTGCAACTGCTAATATACATGGTAACAAAATGTATTGTTGTGAGGGGTATCAAGATTTAGTCGACGGTTTATATCTCATCCGTCAATCCTTCCTAGTCACTTCTTTGATGAAAAAAATTCATTTATCAAGTTTTTGGATGATGATCTGGTATTGAATATTTGTCTTGGTAGGTTGATTGGTTATGATAATAGAGGATATGCTATTTCTCCATCATTTTGCATATCAAGAAGGCAATAGACTGCCATATTTTCAGAACTTGCGGTGTAGCTTGTGCATTTTGGGAACCTTAGATTACTCTGTTCCCATGCCTTGGATCTCGTAGGGTACATGTATCTATCCCTAGGCATCTTTAAATCTATCGTAGCGGAATAAAATGATAATAAAAACATTTTAGAGTAAAAATTTAGAAATTTGAACCCCATACTTGGATTTGAATGTTCTTAGATCAATTCCTTACGGTGAAGAACATGTTTGAATAGTCTGGAGATCTCGTACACCCAAGATCTTCTGTCTGATGACTCGAACCATGATCTTGACACTCCAAAGTGTGGGCTTTGGAAGGGTGGAAACATTGACTTTCTGTCTCTCTAGAGATAGAAGACAACTAACTAAAGTCATTAGGAAACCTTAATTCATAAGGGGATATTTATAGGATTGCCCATTGGGCTTAAATGACTTGAGCCCATCTGGGTCGGTAAACTAATGAAGTCAGATATTGTAAAGTCTTTTGACAACATAGATCATGGGCTTTAAGTTTAGGTTATTTAATCTAGCTCAAAACGAGTCTTAATTAATTAATTAACTATATAAGGTCATCTAATTAATCAATTAGCCTAATCCAAAGACCTTGTTCATTATCCCTTGTGCAACTTTGTGTGATTACCAAAACGCCCTTATCAATACGAATAAACCTAGAGTCAATTCAACCCTCATAAACCGTGTCATCATGATATATGAGCTTCAAGCGGGTACTATTGGGACCCATAGGAGTACTGGCTCTCTCTGAATCCAATTTTGAACTTGATTTAATATTCCACTAAAGAGAATTAACTGCACTGTAGTACTCTATGTAAATAACCACGAGACAAAGTTTAGGTCCGTGACTTACTATCCACTACATGTAGACTCCCCATGAATTGGTGTTCGTAATCTAACAAGGTAGTGTTATCTCCTATCAAGATTATTTCTCCAATTCTTGAGTTACAAATCCTACTTATTATGTGATTAACTGACATATTCTAACTCCAAGGAGCATGCCAAATTCCACTAAGGGAATTACTGCGACACTATAGATTTCATGATCACATGTTCTTTGGGCCACCCAAGGAGACACACTGTCTCAATTCCATGAGATAACATGATGTTTTTATTGAGAATACCTATTACTATTAGCCTCCATTAATAGTGACCCAATCCATAAGGATATGTGACCACTTTAGGATCTCACTAATAGGTCAAAACCTCTTATTGATTTTGACACAGGTTTAATATCCTTCCAAGGTTGAGAATTCATGCAGTGTAATAACTTGATGAATCATGACAATTGATATCCTTGCATCATGATTCACTATAGGTCCTATCCAATATGCATTACATACATTAGTGCACTCACCATGGGAAACTCATCTTGACAACCAAGACAAGTCATCCTTCTAATTTGGAGGTGGTGCACTATAATTTTTATTGGATTGCCCAAATCCATGCACCAATTGAGAACAATTTATCTACTTACAAGGAACCTATGACTTGTATTTTATGTGCAACTCCTAATGCACCCAAGTCATGTACAATGTAAAAGATATGGGTTAAATGCTCAAATTAATGTCAATACACCAAAGGGATAGTGAGGGGATAGTTAAGTCTAACTTTGTTATATCACGTCTTGCTTTTAGGGATTCAATCCCAATAGCGCATGGTTCTAGTTTCTATCTTATGGGATTTTATGTTCTATGCTTAAAGGCAATTGATGGCATGCTTTGTGTTGATTGAGTTTAGGTCACTACATGTTAATGTCTGTTTATATATTTCAATGGTTGTCTATGTTCTAATGGTAATAGCCTTGATGGATTTTATTGATGTAAGCTTTTGTTGGAACTTGATAATAGGCAATGGTGTATGCTCTACTACATTATTGAGGTTATAGTTTGAATGTTATTTCCTAAAAATACTTTCTTTGTGACCCTCGATATTTAATTGGGATCTTTCTTTTGTCATGTAGGTGGGGGGCTTGCAATCTTGAGGTCAGAATTGAAAAACCAAAAGAAGCAAGTACGAAATTTAAAGAAGAAGTCACTCTGGTCCAGGAGTTTAGAAGAGGTAGCTGAACAGTACTGTTTTATTAGCTTTTCTAGGGAAATCATCAAAAGTGTATATTTTCCGCCTTTTTTTGTCCTTCATAAGAATTTGAAACTCCATTAGTATTGAAGAAAGGTACAAGAGAAGGATGAGCTATCCTTCAAGCCAAAAGAAAAGTAAAAATTACAACAGGAGAACCAACAATAAATCAAAGGGATCCTAAGAAAAACCTGCTCAAGAGGAAAGGAAATCCCTGATAAAATTCTCCTGCACTAAAGCTCTATGCTGAACCATATTGACTGTGGTCTAGTTGGCTGTTCTAGATATCCATGTGAAGGAGCAATGCCCTCTCCAAATATTAATAATTTTGTGGAACCAGCCATCCCATCTCCAAGTCTCTCTCTTGGGTCGAGAAACCCAAGAGATAACAACAGCAGAATCATCCATCGAAAGATTGTTAATGCCCAAAGAATATGCCACCTACCTTCTAGTAAGGCTAAAATTTCAGCTTCAGTGGCTAAGAGAAAACCCTATGACTGGACTCCATTGGAGATTTCCTTTTCCTAAATGTACAGTAACCCCCACATGATTAATTATAATGCATTTAGCAAGCATTTACTGCAGTTGTGATGGTTCTTAGCTTTCTTATTTGGTCTTGATTAATTTTAACAGTTATGAACTGTTTGTTATGTGGCTAACTTTATTCTTTTCCAATTGCCTTGCAATGCCAATTTCTATGAATAGAAGAGGACACTATTGAATACAATCTGGAAAGTCATCGTTAGAAAATTGTGAATTAGTAAATAATTAGAATCTGAAATCTCTTGGAGAGAGATCTAACATGAGCATACTGCAGGTGATGGAGAAGCTTGTAGATATTGTCCACTTTTTACATCTGGAGATACACAATACCTTTGGCACTGTAGGTATGTATGCATATCTCAAGCAAAAATATATGCTTATTCTTGTCTCATCATCTTTTCCCAAGCCATTAAATCATATGTCATTGAACACATAGACCTCTTGTAATATTTAGAGTTTTGGGTAGTTCATTAGAAAGGAGTATCTAAATCACAAATATAATTTCCAATGGACATGTGCAAGGATTGCTGCTGCTATCCCATCCTATATTATTTCCTTAACGGTTTCAAGCAAATCAAAGTTGATTATGTTAGGATTCAACACCAAAAAGGGGGGAAAAAGAAAGAAAAGCAAAGAAATTTTTTGTCTTACATGTTTATATCTTTACTTTTGCAATAGGGCCACTCTTTGTCTCTCCTCTTCACATGTATATGCATAACTGACTCTGACAGTGCTTGATTAAGATGTTTCAAAATCTAAATATCTGGAAAGTGGGAATGAGGAGATGAATAGTGTTTTGTCAGTAGTCTATGGTTGTCACTCCTGTATGCCCTCATTTCATGAAATATATACAATCATGTCATTTGCTGTATTTACAACAATGCCACTCACTATGTTTACAATAATGTTGTGCTGCCATATTACTAATCACATTGGAGAAGAGGGAAGACACCTCAAAAATCAATCCGAATAGACCCACAGAAAAAACTGCCCACCCCACGGCTGTCCAAAGCAAAATCATGAGATAGGATACTTTCCCGGATGTCAAGGACCAAATTGGAGATCTCACACGAGATGAGGGAATGAGCAAACTGTGGCTCTTAACATCCATGGCTTCTTTCCACTTCTGAATAACAACAGACTCTGAGTAGGAATAATTCGGGGATTAATGGAAAGATTTGACGTGGAAAGAAAGGCTTTTCAGGTTAAGTTTGAAGGCATCAATGGGGGAATGTGGATTTCAATAACAGAGAGAAGCCGAGGTTATGCTGTCTCATTAGGCTTTGGTGAGGAGGAGATGGATTGGTTGGTGGAACATTTGAAGAAAGCTGTGGATTTGGAGGCTTCCAGGGGTTTTACTCGGAAGATGAGGGGCAAAACGAGGACGCATTTGATGGAGATTTGCATCAATGGTAGAGGGAGATTTATGAAAATCACAGAAATTGTTGCAAAAAGAAAACCTCTAGTGCTAATTGTTCCTGAGGGTGTTAAAGGCAATGGGTGGGAAACCCTTAGGAAGGCGATTTCTCGAGTCCAAGATGTGTCTGATCAGGCTGTAAGAGCCTCGAAGGTGAAAGATAATGAGACTCAGGTGAGCAAAGGAATGTACAGAGAAGGGCGGTCCTATGCAGATGTGGTTGCAGAGGAAGGACATAGAAACCGAGCTTCGGTGCCAGTTGGAAAATGGGCAAGAGCAGTAATTTGTGAGAGTAAAGGAAAAATACTTGATTGGTTTGATGTAGGGAAAGGTATTGCGAGGATGATGGGCACGAAAGGGATGGTGTCGGTAACTCCCATTTCCGAATACAAGGGATGCTTTTTTGTGGATTCTGCAAGAAGAGCTATATGGTTTCAAGACCAAGGGAGTTTAACAGCGAGAGGAGGGGTTGTTGCGTTGAGGAGATGGTCGCCAAAAGAAAACTCGGTTGTGGGTGGAAAGTTTAGAAGGGGTTGGTTAGAACTGAGAGGCCTTCCGTTCCATTTATGGGATGAGATTCAGTTGAGGTACATTCTGCAGAAATGGGGGAGGGTAACGAAGGTGGCAAAGGAAACTTTGAAGCTCGTAGACTTGTCGAAGGCAAAGATGTGGGTGGAGATGAATCCAAATGTCGTGCTACCAGCGTTGCTAGAGGTGGAAGATGGAGCCTGGTCATTTACGGTTGCAGTTTCCGTCATCGGAGAAGCTGAAGAAGACGCTATTCTCAGGCCAGAGTCAAATCGCAGCAAGGACGAAGTTACGTCAGTGGAAGGTTGCGTCTACCAGAGGCCAAAGAACGTTGAAGGGCTACGAGCTACTGCTAGGGATAATGAGTTCCACAGATGGAGGCCTCGTCAGTGCTTTCGTGCTCAGTCTTCAGTTTCAAATTCAGCTACTAAAGTGGAGAAAGGAAGGGGGAAGAACTGTTTGGGCCCAACGGCGGGAAGTGTTGACGGGCCAACAAATCCAGAAGCCATTTTTAAAGGCTGTTTTTCTAGGGCCCATTTTGAGGAGAAGAATATTGGGCCTTTTGCGGGTGCGGGTCCAGTCCACGAAACTGAAGCAGGGTCTTCTAACGATGGCCCAGCAACGCCTTCGTCTTCAAAGCTTCAGCGAACAGGAACCTCTGCAAAGGAGGTGTTGCCGAAAACACATTCTCAAGAGTCAGCAAAGCTAGAAGGTAAATCAGTTACCGTAAGACGCAAGGCGAGGAGTTGGCCGCCGAGCCTAAAGGTGACGTCTTTTGACCCAAAGAGCAACCTAGATGGGGATGACGCACCGGAAGCAAATCGAGGCTTTATTTGGGGTAGATCAGTATTCAAGAAGGGCGCCCTTTCTCCCGTTTCAGAAAAATCCCGACACTTCACCGGGGGGACAGAGGGAGACGAAGGGATCTCGCCTTGCAACTGGGTAAAAAAGGTTCGTCCTCCTTCCTTAGCTTTCTCTGAGAAGGGTCTTCCTTTGGCTGGGGCTTTTAATCCAAATATTCTCTCCGAATCCTTTGTTTCTTCGGTTCTTCCTTCTCGATGTCAGGCTTTTTCTCCGATTCCTTTGGAATCAAGCCCTGTCTCTCAGCGTAGCCCCTTTCCGAAACTTGCTGTTGTTGAACCCAGTCGTCATGTTGGCGTGTCCCGTTCTGAAGGAGTGGAGTTTCCTCTAGAAACCTCTAACCGAAATTCTGAAGACTGTCCTTTATCTAAGGATGCTCTAAGTAGCCGAGAGAAGTTTTGTGCCTCAGGGAAGGCTCCGTCCCCAAACCCAGAACCTCCCATCCTCCCTTTGGAAGGTTTTCAGGTTAAGGGACTCACGCCTGAAAATATGGTCAAGGTTCAGTCGGTTTTGGAGAGTTTGAGGATCAGAATAGTCAGAGAAAATGGAAAAGATGCGGAAGAAGAAAACCAGAGTAATTCTCTTGCGGACAAGGTTTATTCCAGAAGGAAAAGGAGAAATGCTTCTGGAAACCGAGGAGAGGATTAGGTTTGGATGCTGGTTGTACTGGGTTATTTTTGGTTTATATGAAGATTTTAAGCTGGAATACGAGAGGATTAGGATCCAAGAAGAAAAGGAGGACTGTTAGAAGGTTTTTAAGTACTCACAATCCAGATATTGTGATGCTTCAGGAAACAAAGAGGGAAACTTGGGACAGGAGGTTTATGAGCAGTGTGTGGAAAGGCAAGAGTTTGGAGTGGGCTGCTCTTCCAGCCTGTGGGGCCTTAGGGGGAATTGTGATATTGTGGGATTCTAGTAAGTTTGAGTGTACAGAGAAGGTGTTAGGATCCTTTTCTGTAACCGTGAAGTTTAACTCTGGTGAGGAAGGATCTTTTTGGTTAACTTCAGTGTATGGCCCGATTAATCCGTTGTGGAGGAAGGACTTTTGGTTGGAGCTTCAAGACCTATATGGTCTAACATCCCCAAGGTGGTGTGTAGGAGGGGATTTTAATGTTATTAGGAGGATATCTGAGAAATTGGGTGGGACCAGATTAACTTTCAACATGAGGTGTTTTGATGAGTTTATAAGGGAGAGTGGCTTGCTTGACCCCCCTCTAAGGAATGCGGCTTTTACATGGTCAAATATGCAAGTTGATCCTATTTGTAAGAGATTGGATAGGTTCTTGTTTTCTTCTGAGTGGGATACCTTTTTCTCTCAAAGTTTTCAAGAGGCGCTTCCTAGATGGACCTCTGACCATAGCCCTATTTGTTTGGAAACAAATCCTTTAAAGTGGGGTCCGACTCCTTTTAGGTTTGAGAATATGTGGTTGCTCCATCCAGAGTTTAAGGAGAGGTTTAGAGTTTGGTGGCAAGAATGTACGGGTGAAGGGTGGGAAGGTCACAAGTTTATGAGGAAATTAAAGTTTGTTAAGTCAAAGTTGAAAGAGTGGAATATAATGGCCTTTGGTGATTTAAAAGAGAGAAAAAAGCTCATTCTGACGGACTTAGGTAGAATTGATCTAATTGAACAAGAAGGGAATTTGAATCTTGATCTGGTGTTAGAAAGGACCTTAAGAAGAAGGGAGTTAGAGGATGTGTTATTAAAGGAAGAGATTCAATGGAGACAAAAATCTAGGGTTAAGTGGATTAAAGAAGGGGATTGTAACTCTAAATTCTTTCATAGAGTGGCCACAGGAAGGAGAAGTAGGAAGTTCATTAAGTCTCTGATTTCTGAGAGGGGGGAGACTTTGAACAGCATTGAGGTTATTTCTGAGGAGATTGTTAATTTCTTTGGGAATCTTTATTCCAAACCGGTAGGTGAGTCTTGGAGGATTGAAGGAATAGACTGGGTCCCTATTTCTAGAGAGAGCGGAGTTTGGCTGGATAGGCCTTTTACTGAAGAGGAGGTTCGCATGGCAGTTTTCCAATTAAATAAGGAAAAGGCCCCTGGTCCTGATGGTTTTACTATTGCAGTTTATCAAGAGTGTTGGGATGTGATAAAAGAGGATCTTATGAGGGTGTTTATTGAGTTCCACACCAATGGGGTGATAAACCAAAGTACAAATGCGACCTTCATTGCTTTGGTGCCTAAGAGAAGTCAAACTTTTAAAATCTCAGATTATAGACCGATTAGCTTGGTTACAAGTTTGTATAAGATTATTGCTAAGGTCTTAGCAGGGCGTTTACGCAAAGTTCTTCATGAGACAATATCTGGTTCTCAAGGAGCCTTTGTTGAAGGGAGACACATTCTAGATGCTGTGTTGATAGCCAATGAAGTGGTGGATGAGAAAAGAAGGTCAGGGGAGGAAGGAATTGTTTTCAAAATCGATTTTGAGAAGGCCTATGATCATGTGGATTGGGGCTTCTGAGATCATGTGCTTCAAAGGAAGGGGTTCAGCCAGAAATGGAGATCATGGATAAGGGGCTGTTTGTCTTCTTCTAGTTTTGCAATCCTGGTTAATGGGAATGCAAAGGGTTGGGTTAAGGCTTCTAGAGGTTTGAGACAAGGAGACCCTCTCTCTCCTTTCCTTTTTACTTTAGTGGCAGATGTTCTAAGTAGATTGTTGTTTAGAGCAGAGGAAACTGGGATTACTGAGGGTTTTTCTGTGGGGAGGGATAGGACAAGAGTGTCTTTGTTACAGTTTGCAGATGACACTATCTTTTTCTCTAAAGCCTCTTTGGAACATCTTCAAAACCTCAAAATTATCCTTTTGGTTTTCGGGCAAGTTTCTGGTTTAAAAATCAACTTAGAGAAAAGCACCATGGTTGGTATTAACACTAGGCAGGAGCTATTGTCTTGTCTGGCTTCGGTTTTTGATTGCAAAGTGTCTGAGTGGCCTTTATCTTATTTAGGTCTTCCTTTGGGAGGGAACCCAAAGACAATAGGCTTTTGGGACCCAGTGGTTGAGAGAATTTCGAAAAGGTTGGATGGTTGGAAAAAGGCCTATTTGTCTTTGGGAGGGAGGATTACTTTAATTCAGTCGTGTTTGTCTCACATCCCTAGTTACTTCCTCTCCCTATTTAAAATCACAGCTTCAATTGCTTCAAAGATTGAGAAGATGCAAAGGAATTTTCTGTGGTCTGGGGCAGGGGAAGGGAAGAAAGATCATCTTGTCAGATGGGAGGTTGTTAGCAGACCAAAGGAGTTGGGAGGTTTGGGTTTTGGGAAGATTTCTTTGAGAAATATTGCTCTCTTAGGGAAATGGCTTTGGAGGTTCCCTAGAGAAAGGAGTGGTCTTTGGCATAAGGTTATAGTGAGTATATATGGGACACATCCTAATGGATGGGACGCCAACATGGTGGTTAGATGGTCACACAGATGTCCTTGGAAGGCTATTGCTCAAGTTTTCCAGGAATTTTCCCCTTTTGTTCGTCTAGTGATGGGCAATGGGGAGAGAATTCGCTTTTGGGAAGATCTTTGGTGGGGTAACCAATCTTTGTGCTCGCAATTTGCTGATCTTTATAGAGTTATTTCTGTGAAAAACCTCACTGTTTCAAATGTCCTTGGCAATTCCTTTCCTTTGGCTTGGAATTTAAATTTTCGCCGCAATCTTACCGACTCAGAAATTGATCTCCTTCAGAGATTAATGTCCTCCCTCAGTTCAGTGCGTTTCTCTCCTTCTTTGGCTGATTATAGAGTGTGGTCTTTGTCTTCATCAGGCATGTTTTCAGTGAAATCTTTTTTCTTGGCCTTGTCAAAAGTCTCTAATCCTATTTTGTTCCTTCCGGCCAAGTTTTTGTGGAGTTCAAAAGCCCCTTCAAAGGTTAAGGCCCTCGCTTGGTTAGTAGCTCATGGGAAGGTGAACACCAATGACAAGTTGCAGTTGAGAAGACCTTACAAGTCCCTCTGTCCTCAATGGTGCATTCTTTGCAAGGGAAATGGGGAGTCGATTGATCACCTTTTTCTTCATTGTCCTGTTACCATTGGACTCTGGAACAAGCTGTTCAAGCTAGTTGGGCTGGTTTGGGTCCCTCCAAGGAGGTTTGTGGACATGCTGGTTATTGCTTTTAAAGGCTTGGGGAACTCCTTAAGAGGCAAGACTCTTTGGCAAGTTGCTTGCCTCACTTTGGTTTGGATAGTGTGGCAAGAGCGAAACAATAGGATTTTTGAGGATAAGGGGAGATCGGAAGAGACGTTATGGGATTTGATTTTGTTCTATTCCTCTCTTTGGGCTTCTTGTTCTGTAGCTTTTAGAGGAGTTCCTTTAAATGTGTTACAACTCAACTGGAGTGAGGTTTGCGCTTCAAAAGTTTGAGTTTGGGGGTTTCTCTTTGTTTTTAGCTAATGTTGGGGGTTTTTATGTTGTTCAGATTGTGTAGGAAGGACCTCTCATCCTTCTTGTGGTTTCTTTTGGTTCTTTTTTCTTTCTTTCTCATGTATCTTTCCTTCTATTAATATATTTCTCTTCGTTTCTGATAAAAAAAAAATGTTGTGCTGCCATATTTGCAACAATGTTAGTCACTATATTTACATTGTCATCTTACTATCATATTGTAATTTTATTTTCTAATATTAAATATTGGTAATAAGAAGCCTGCATAGTCTATGAATCTCAACAATTTCTTCTTTTAGCCTATCTTAATTTTCAAGATAGCCAAATTTTAAAGTATAGATTTTTAATTACTTTCAAAATTTTGAAAAACCAATTATTTGAATGAACTAAAATTAGTGTTTTTTTTTTCTTTTTTAAAAAAAACCAATAACCTTGAATATATTTTTAATGATTGGTATGTGAAATTTGAAACGATGCATGCATCATGAAATTATTATTATATAATTTAATATTTGCACTTGAATATTTTTTTGTAACATCTGACAAATTCCAACATATTAAATTGATATAATTGCATTATTGAATGTATTATTTTATATAATATCGAACATATATTATAACTTTATTTTTATTTTATAAATTATATTAGTTAGACCTAGATTTTCTGCTCTAAGGTGGGGAAAATTTTGACGTTTTAAATAACTATAAATTGTCAAAAGAGAAATAAAAAAATCAAACTAAAAAAATACATTTTCTATTAACTTATATCATAGAAAGATAATAAAATTATAAATTTATCTTTTTTTTTAAAAAAATTATCATTATCTATAGATCTTTTTTATTCTTTGAAATATCGTTAAGCATAGTTTTTTGATAAAAAATATTTGATTTTTTAAACAATTTATAAAAATATTAAATTTTTATATCAAACAAATTAAATATGTTTTTTAATATAGTTATGGATTTGTAATATAAAATTATCTACATTTTAAAATTTTCTATTCTTTGTCACCTCAAGTGAATTATGGACTCCTAATACACATGATGCAATTAAACTCAAAATTAATATATTTTAAGATATATAAAACAAACAATAGGTTGTACACAAAATTAACTTTATTAAATAACAGGTCACATTCCTTGCATGTGGGCATGCCTAGTGTTTCTTAAAAGAAAGAAACAGAGAATTCATATCAATATTTTATTTTTCTCTGCCAAGCATGCAGTTTTTATGGGGGCAATGTCATTTTTAGTCGTATGGTTAACAAAAGGCTGGATGTGGCAGGAGGGGAGGAGCTGTGCATGGTTGTCTAACAGTTGTGGTAGTAATGAGGATGGTGGTGTCAGTGATGGGTGTTAATTGTTGTATTGTAATTGTGGTGGTATGTCGGTGATGTTAGTTGTAGAGAGGAGAAAATGATACTTTTCCTTTTGAAAGTAGTTAACTTTTTCTTCAACTAGAAGTTTAAGTTATTTTCCTTTTTCTTTTCAAAAGTTATCCTGACAGTTTGAGATATGTGAGTTCCCCACCTCAAGAAGGTTTGTATTTGAGTTCTACATTGACTGGCACTCTGTTGAGATGTGTAAATTTGGGTTGTACTTGATCACATCTTCCACTTTTAGTGCCTTTTGGAAGCTTGCTGTTTTTGGCTTTATTAGTAGCAGACATCGGCCCGCATTAGAGCATATCAACTATCTTTCTTTAGTTTTGCGTGGCTATGTCTGCTCCTGCTAGACTTTGCATGGCATGGTTGCTCTAGTTTTGGTTTGTTTTCAAGCCTATTTCATTTCCCGAATTACATTTTATGGTGGAGAGATGTTGCTTTTGGTCAAGGTTCCTTCATTTTATTTTCTTTTTCTTTAGTATTTTGTCCTTACCTAAATGGATCTAGGTAATGTCAATAGAGCCACTGGTTCTTATAAAAGAAATAAGACATCTGATAATGTTTCCTTATGGGCAACCTGCAGATAGTGATACACCTGTAAATGGATCTGTGAGTGATCATCGAAGATTGGGACCTGCTGGTCTTGCATTGCATTATGCAAATATTGTTATGCAAATTGATGCCCTTGTGAGTATAAGATCTCTGTTGATTTCCTTATATTTTCTTCTGCATGTACTTTCTTTTATTCAGTTATTTTCTTGTATCTTAGGCAGTTACAAACTTCTATAATTTTCATTCAAATTGGCCATGCCTCATAACTTTTCATGTAATCTAATTTCACAAGAAAAGTGCAACCATCCAACAAAAATTACGGTAATAATTGAACTATTTTGTCTATATTTGGCATATCCAAACCTATATTACATGAAGACTCCAATATGTGAACTGCCCTTGTATGACATGACATGACAAGGGTTTCCTTACAGGTATGTCTCTGACATTACCTATTTGTTAGATATGCACCCAACATTTCCAACCAAAAAAAAATAATAATAATTGAAGAAAATAATCCTAAGTTGTTTTAGGTTACCTTGACTTATTTTGGTCATTTTTTACACTTCAATGTAGCCAAAGGTATAAAAGCGGAAAAAGAAAGTTGTAACTGGATCACTAAGCCATACCCAATGTCCTAAGGTTTGCAGATTAAATGAATTTGATACCCAGACAGAAACCAATACCTGATACTTGTATCCTAGTCCATGTGTCATAGACCCAAATAGTTGATATTATAGTCAATATCGAGATCTAGTCCTGAGCTGGAGTTTCTGGGGAGGAGCCCTTAAAACTGAGAAAGTCATAAGTCTGATTTTCAGAAATAGATCATGAGAAAGCCTTTGCATATTATTGGATTCACTGGAGTATTGGAGTATTATAATTGCCATGTGGGCACCTCAAGCTCAAACTCTATTTTCACATCCTCTTCTGAAATCTTGCCATGTTGTTGTGCTAAATGTTTTTGAGGAGTTTAAAATATGAGAGAGAGAGAGACAGATTTATATTAGTATCCCCTACCATCCGGCATGGATATTGTCTTAAACAAACGAGTGGGTTATAAATACGTTTTATTCTTGTTTACTAACAGTGGAACTCTAGAAATCAATTGACTTCCACTGGAAACAATGTGGTCTGCAGATTTGTAGCTTGATACATTCTGCATCTGAAAGTAGGTCTTCCAATAGGGGGATGCTTGTACCACTGTCTAGACAAACTGAGCAATGGCTTAACTTGACATAGCCCAAGTGCTTGCTCGTGGGTACCTAGGCTGGCGACATACAGCTTTGAAGCCTAAAGGCTCGTAAGTTAGATTTAGACACCTTATCAGACAAAGTGTTAGACCACTTTAGATAGTTTGTTTTCAACCTGAAAAAACATGACATCACCTATGTTTTTGCAACATCTTTAGATTAGGAAAATAACATGGTTTTATGAAACCATGTGCTATGGCTCGAATCTTCAATCATATTTCCGATAGGAGCAATTGACAATTAAATCCAATTTTCCCATTATTTTTGTATCTGTAGTAGTGCAAAATGAAGGTCCGGCTCCAAGTTGTTCAAGAATAGTGCAAAGGTCAACTGAATCAATCTAATTGGGAGAGAGGAGTGGAGTTGAAGCAGAGTCTCAGAGTCAACATCTCTCCCATTTGAAAGCCAACATCTGAACCGGAGTGCCAATTACTGTTGAATATAATGTATTTATAGTGTACAATATTTCTTTCCTTTCTTAATATAGGTCACATATATGGTAGTTAGTTCAACCTAGCCTTGTATATATATTTCTCTATTGTAAGAAGTTAATATATGAATGAGAATTAAGGTTTTCTCTCTCTCTCTTTCAACATGGTATCAGAGCCAAGGGAGAAACCTTTATTCTTTCTGGTTTACCCGTGTAATTAATTTCGGGAATCCATCCAGTGACCGTGTTTCATTCCGGTCACCTTTTCCATCTCCCAAAGCCCTCCGGTCAGCCATATCGTGGTCAGAAAACCCTCATCACCGTCAACATTTTTCCGGCGACTTTTTTTTTTCTTTTCCGGCGATATTTTTTGACACCGACCACATCATCAGGAGCGCAAAGAGGAGATATGTAACTTTTCTCAATGCACTGGAGCCAAAAACCGATCCACGCGCCATTTTTCTCCAACGGCCTGAATCCCATGCGCTGGCGCGTGAGGGCGCGTGGCCCACTTTCTGGTGCCGAGCTTCTACCAGTAGGCTCGTTCGACACCATCTTGACGGATGTAAAAATAGGATTTTTAGTCGCCATATCCATTTCACCTAAAATTGAATCACGTTTGGATCCAAGAAATCCCTAAAGGGAGGTCGGATCACAGCTATGGAAGAAGAAACTGGTATGTCGGGACCCAAACAAAGGAGAAAAGTGATTGGAGATGAAGAAGAGGTCTTCCCAAGGCATACACAGGTCTCGGCCAAGGAAGGGAGCTGCCGTTGGAGGCTGGAGAAGGTTGAAAGAAGACCTGCGGAGGCTGAAATGCCAAAAAAAATGGAAAAGTAGGGTTCGGAGAGGACTTGCTCGGGAATATTTTTCTACACCCTTTACTTCTTTTATGTCCCAACATGGGATCCTCCATCAGTCATCTTGTGCTCATACTCCTCAACAAAATGGGGTTGCTGAACGTAAAAATTGACATCTTGTTGAGACAGCTCGTACCCTCCTTCTCCATAGTCATGTTCCTTTTCGTTTTTTGGGGGATACTGTTCTTACAACCTGTTACTTGATTAATCGTATGCCCTCATCTATATTACATGACCAAATCCCTCATTCCCTCATTTTTCCTACCCAACCTCTTTATTTCCTTCCTCCTCGTGTCTTTGGTTGTACTTGTTTTGTTCATACTCTCACACCTGGACAAGACAAGCTCTCCGTCAAGGCTACGAAATGCATCTTCTTGGGATACTCTCAACTTCAGAAGGGCTATTGTTGTTATTCCCCTGACACTCATCGTTATTTTCTCTCCGTTGATGTCACCTTCTTTGAGAACTCTTCATTCTTCTCATCCTCTGAATCTCTTCCCATTTCTGAAGTATTGCCACTTCCCTATATATCCCCCCCTTCAGATGCGTTCTCTCGTCCTCTTCAGGTTTATCATCATCGACATCGTGCTGTTGCTCCTCCTCTCTCTTCAGCTGAGGTACCTAATGACTCACCTCCTGTCCCACCGATTTCTCCTACCTCGACCCTGTCATCTACTGACCATTTGCCTATTGCTCTTCGGAAAGGTAATCGATCTACTCGTAATCCTCATCCTATTTATAATTTTTTGAGCTACCATCGATTATCTTCATCCTATTCTGCCTTTGTCTCTACTTTATCCTCTGTTTCTCTTCCTAAGAGCACTAGTGAGGCACTTTCTCATCCTGGGTGCCGACAGGCAATGGTTGATGAAATGGCTGCTCTGCACTCCAATGGCACATGAGATCTTGTTTCTTTACCTTCTGGTAAATCTACAGTTGGATGTCGTTCGGTCTACACTGTTAAAGTTGGTCTTGATGATCAGGTTGATCGCCTTAAGGCTCGCTTGGTTGCTAAAGGTTATACTCAGATTTATGGTTGTGACTATGGTGATGCCTTTTCTCCTGTTGCCAAAATTGCTTCTGTTCGCTTATTTCTCTCCATGGAAGCTATGTGTCATTGGCCTCTTTATCAGTTGGATATTAAGAATGTTTTCCTTCATGGTGAACTTCTCGAGGAAGTGTATATGGAGCAACCACCTGGTTTTGTTGCTCAGGAGGAGTTTGGTTTAGTGTGCAAGTTACACCGCTCTCTATATGGCTTGAAACAGTCTCCTTGGGCATGGTTTGAGCGTTTTAGTTCAATTGTTCAAGAGTTTGGAATGCTTCAGAGTGAAGCAGATCATTTAGTTTTCTGTCATCATAACTCTTCGAGCCAGTGCATCTATTTGGTAGTTTATGTGGATGACATTGTCATTACAGGCAGTGATCAGGAGGGTATCCAAAGACTAAAACAACACCTTTTCAACCACTTTCAAACCAAATACTTGGGCAAACTTAAGTCCTTTCTGGGACTTGAAATAGCTCAATCCAATTCAGGTGTGGTTATGTCACAAAGGAAGTATGCCTTAGACATCTTGGAAGAAACAGGTATGTTAGAATGTAAACCTGTTGACACTCCTATGGATCCAAATGTCAAACTTGTACTAGGATAGGGGGAGCCTCTAAGAGATCCTGGGGGATATCGATGACTTGTAGGCAAAACTGAACTACCTCACCATCACTCGACCAGACATCTTTTTTCCTGTGAGTGTGGTTAGTCAATTTCTACAGTCACCATATGACAACCATTGGGATGTTGTGATCCGGATTCTTCGATATATTAAAGGAACACCAGGCCAAGGTATGTTGTATGAAGACAGGGGCCATACCCAAATTGTTGGTTACACAGATGCAGACTGGGTTGGTTCACCCTCAAATAGGCGTTCCACCTCAGGGTATTGTGTTTTTATTGGAGGTAACTTAATATCCTGGAAGAGTAAGAAACAAGATGTAGTGGCCAGTTCAAGCGCCGAAGCTGAGTATCGAGCTATGGCTTTGGCAACATGTGAACTCATATGGTTGAGGCAACTCCTTCAGGAATTGAGATTTGGAAAAGATGAACATATAAAGCTAGTCTGTGACAATCAGGTCGCATTACATATTGCATTCAATCCAGTCTTTCATGAAAGGACCAAGCATATTGAAGTTGACTGTCACTTTATTAGAGAGAAGATCACATCAGGGTGTGTTGCTACAAGTTTTGTTAATTCAAATGATCAACTAGCAGACATCTTCACTAAATCTCTCAGAGATCCTAGGATTAAATACATTTGTAACAAGCTTAGTGCATATGACATATATGCTCCAGCTTGAGGGGGAGTGTTGAATATAATGTATTTATAGTGTACAATCTTTCTTTCCTTTCTTAATATAGGTCACATATATGGTAGTTAGTTCAACCTAGCCTTGTATATATATTTCTCTATTGTAAGAAGTTAATATATGAATGAGAATTAAGGTTTTCTCTCTCTCTCTTTCAACAATTACCATCCAGACTGTTAAAAGAGATCCAGCCCCTAGCTTTCACAATTGCTGCTCGTTCTGGGGATCTACCTCAAATACGATAGATGATATCCTTCCATAAGTAATTGCATATATAGAAGAGAATTTTCTTTGTAGCTGGCTCTTCCATCCATTCATGAAATCTTTATTCACAAGATGGAAGCTGGCTTCATTAAATTGAGAATTCTGGACTGAAATTAATTCAAGTAAATATTAATATGTCGATCTATACTGTATCTAAAATCCATCAATTGGATTATTTACATATACTTTGTGATTAGTTTCAGGCTTAATATAGGTACATAGCATATTTGGGTTTTGGGTTTACTTCTCCTGGATTGATTCAACATTTTTCTATTCTCATAAAATCAAGGACTTTAACATTGATTATCACTTTGAAACAGAGTTTATGTATATTCGGCAATCATCTGTTTGAAGATTGTCCACATATCTGTTGTAAAATCAAGGGCAGTTGAAGTGACCAACATCTGAAAAATCAGAAATCCATTTTCTGGAAGAATCTGATTAGCCAACCATCTTACATTTCACATATATAGGGCACTTTGTACTTAAAATCTTACTATATTCTTTGGTTGTTCCTATTATAATCATGGAACTAACTGCTTTAGTTAATTCTTCAGTTCATCAAGTTTCTCGTTTACTTATGCAGTGTTTTAAATTGTGTTTCAATTTGTATATATGCATGTTTCTATTTTATTTCTGAGTAAGCTTCTGATGAATTCAGGTAGGTAAATCAAGTAATATGCCTCCAAGCATAAGAGATGCATTATACCAGAACCTGCCACCTAGTATAAAATCAGCTCTGCGCTCCAAGATACAATCCTTCCATGTCAAGGAAGAGGTATTTTCCCTGTTTTTTTATTCCTCCTGCTATATTTTCTAGAAAAACTCAATTAAATCGCAAGGAAGGAAGGTGGAAAAGGTTGGAATCTCAAACAAGGGCGGTCTTCTTTTCCATTTTCCCTGCACCCAAAGAAAATAAAACGTTTTCAATTGAATTTCTAGGTTCTTAAAATTCCAGTTACTTGTTTGCTATTGTTGTAATTTGTTGGTTTGCACCCAGCTAACCGACACAGAAATCAAAACTGAGATGGAGAAAACATTGCAGTGGCTTGTTCCAATTGCCACAAACACAGCCAAGTAAGAACTCATCCTTTTCTGTGAACAGCCATATTCCATTCTTCTCTGCAGTTGTTTTCACATACTTGGTTCATTACCTCTCCTTTTCATTGATAATCACTTTTTATTTTCTTTTGGTTGCCAATGGTTTAAATCAGAGCCCATCACGGCTTTGGTTGGGTTGGAGAGTGGGCAGGCACAGGGTGAGTTGTGATATCCAACCTCTTTTCTTCCTTTCTTAGGTCTTGGTTTTTTTTTTTCCTATTTTTGTTTCATTTTTTGGGAATTGGATACGTATGCAAGCATGAAAAAAAATATGGGTTCTCATGCGTACAGTTCTGACTAAACAGGAAGGCAGCTGTGCAGACTGATGTGATTCAAATTGCAACATTCCATCATGCAGACAAGGAGAAAACCGAAGCATTCATTCTTGAACAAATACTGTGGCTTCAGCATTTGGCAAGCCGGTCCCAGCATGGAACCAATGGTGTAGGTGTGAGGTCAACTACCAAATCCCCAACAAGCTCATCCACCCATAAACCAAATCAACAACCCAATGACAAAGCCACCAACGCACCCTCACCCATCCTAACTGAAAAAGACCAGGAAATGCTGCAGAACATGAGTAAGAAAAAACGAGCCTCAAGAATCAGCAAGAGCCAGGACTTCGACTCAGTGAAAACCGGGCTAAGAAAACACAACAGGCTGAGCAAGAGTGGCAGCTACTCCCCAACAAGAGGAAGCAAGGAGTTAGCACCTGTGACCAGGCTCTCATCAGGCTTGCCCGTCATTGATTTCGGTATTGACAAGAAGAAGGCTTTGGATGTGATTGATAGAGTAGACACTGTCAGATAGAAGGGCTTCACATATTCTGCAGATTGCAGCCTGTGTAGCATGGAAAGATGGGATTCCATTACTTTGGTTCATATGCAAGGCAGGTATCTAAAAACAATACAGTGCTGAGTTGTGTGTATATGATTTTGTGGCTCAAGCTTGTGTAAACTATGACCCCGTATTTTACCCGGTGCGTAGAAAACATTTCCGGGAAAATTTGTAGCTCCAAGACGATGACAGTGATGATGATGGTTTCCTGTATCAGAAGGAAGGCCAATTGAGAAAGATGTATTTGTAAATGTCACACATTTTCTGAGTTTCATAGCCCAAGGCGGAGGTTTTGTTTCTTCTTTTCTTGGTTGTGCTTTCTCCCATCGTTTCCCTGTAGTTGAAACACGATTCCTACTTCATTTTCTAAGGTGGGCAAAAAAGAAAAAAGAAAAAAAGGAGGATTAATGTAAAAATTCTGATTAAGATTGAGTTTTTAACCTTTTAGTACCAATTCACAAGGGCTAAATGTGAGATTAATTTGATTTTAATGTATTTATTAAAAATATTAAAGATAAAATCACACCACATAAATTCATTTTTAAAAAAGAAAAAGAAAAAAGAAAATTATGCATTAAAAATAAGTCTAATATGCTTATTAAAATTTTGGAAATATCATTTCAACATTTATATTATTTAATGGGAGAAATATTTTTCTAAAAGGACAATTTCCTTTGAAAAATAATAAAAAAACTCAACTATGTTCACTAGCTTATGATTTAATGTTTTATAAAAAGGTTGATGTTAATGATATCTTCTAAAAGTTATTGAAAGAGATTATCATCCTTTAAGAGCTTATGGGACTAAAAATTAGTGTGAAAGAGTTAAATTTTGCATAATTGATGGAAAGAATATGTAATAGTAAGAGACGAAAATTCCCCATTAAGCTATCACATCAAATATATATATATATAATATTGTAATTGTATGCATAAGAGGCTCTTTGACCTAAAGGGTCCAATAGAAATTAGTAAACGAGAGAGAAATTATTATAAAAAAATGTACTTAAAGTTTGTTTGACGGTGATTCTAAAAAGTGTTTCTAATCTTTCTAACATTTGAAAATATTTATTATTTAAGTATTAGAAATGTTACAAATGTTTTTAAAAATTAGTGTCAAATGCACACTTAGTCTTGAAACAAATAATATTAAAAAAAAATATCTCTTCACTACAAAATATAAATAAATAAATAAATAAATTTAAGCTAAATTCCATTTTTGAGACCTTTTATTTATATTTTTTATGTTTAAAGTTTAAACTTTTTATTCGCCTTTTCTTGATTGCAAAAAAATAAAATAAAATTAAAACAAATAAATAAATTTAGGCTAAATTCAATTTTTTTAAGACATATTTTATTTATATTTTATATGGTTAAAGTTTAAACTTTTTATTCGGCTTTATAAATAAATTTTGGGTTAAATTCTATTTTTTATTTATATTTTTTATGGTTAAAGTTGAAACGTTTTATTTGTTTTTTATTTTTTACTAAAATAAATAAATAAATAAATTTGGGTCAAATTCTATTTTTTAACATATCTTTTATTTATATTTTTTATGGTTAAAATTTAAACTTTTTATTCGTCTTTTCTTCTTCATTGCAAAAAATAAATAACTAAATAAATAAATAAATTTGAGCCAAATTCCAATTTTTAAAATGTCTTCTATTTATTTTTTTTTATGGTTAAATAAACTGTTCCATCTCAATCTTTAAGCCATTTTACAATTAGTTTCTGCATATTTAGAATTAAATAATTTACCTCTTAAAATTATTTAATAGTTTGACTTCACTTTAAAAAAAATACTAATATAAAAACTCATGTGTGAAAATATAATAATCATTTAAAAGGTTTGAATATTAAGTGATAATATTTAATCATTTTGTGATATATTATAAAATCTAGAACTTTAGGAACAAAGTACAAAGATCAAAAAGTTCAATGAAATAATAGTTTTTAAATAATTTTTTTTGTCTTATTTTTAATTACGTTTTCCATGAAAATAAAATAAAAGAACTTTTTTTTAATTCTTTTAAATGTTAAACAATTAGAAACATGGTTCACACACCATGTGGACATAATTTATGAATGTGCATGAAATTTGCACCATTATAAAGGTGTTACATTAATTGTACAAGACAAATATACTAATTATACAAGGATCATACAAGGTTGTCATTTGTGGAGGATTTCAATCGATTTTGAAATACTTTTTTTTTCTTGTCATCTAAGAACTACACTATGATACCATATATTCCTCTATCACTCACTTATGTCATGTACTTTATTTAACTTGCACATGATAATTCGAATACTTACCTCAATAATGATATTTGAAAAAAAAAAATTGTTTTCCACCATTTTTTGAACCAAACAATTGGAAACATAGTTCATACATCCTATGTCGACACATCATTTATATATGTGAATGGAATTTGCACAATTATACAAGGACATTAAACTAATTGTACAAGACAAATGTGCGGACTGTACAAAAGGTGTACAACGCTTCCTTTCGTGAATAATTCAAATTGATTTTGAACAACTTTTTTTTTCTTATCCAAGGACTGCACACTCTCATGCCACACATTCCTCTATCACACACCCATTTCATGTACTTTATTTAATACACATATAGTAATTCAAATGCTTACTACACTAACGATGTTTGAGGAAAAATTTTACTTTGAAATTAACACGTATAACAATGGAATCCCGTGAGGTAGTTGTGTGTTGTCATTTCAAACCAAAGTGTATATGGAAGAGTCATCAAGGAGTTGTCAACATATATGAATCTCACTAGGATATGGACAAAAGTGTTGTTTTGTCACTATCAAAAAGTAGTTTTATCTTGTCACTTTGAAAATGGCACATATAACAACCAGTTTTATGTTGTCATCTTTGAAGCTAAAATGAAATCAAGGTAGTAAATTATCAAGATTTATTAACCACCTCTTACTCTTATGAGTTGTATATATAGACCTACAACCTTAGCTTGTACAATGTATGCTTATAACAAGGGTTTAGTATATTACAAGATTTTTATTTTCCATCATCAGATATAGTTACTAATAAGAAGATGGATTCTAGAAGAAATTGGATCCTTGTTGCTGACCACTTACATATTCCAAATAAGGCAAACTTCACTGATCGAGTATGCATAATGGATAGGGAGTGAGTTTATAGGGTGCATGAACAAAATGGATTAGTCATGGACTTACAATTGCTACATGCATAAGTTCTCTTATATGCAATTCAAATGCATCATGAAGGAATGCATCCTTGAGAAGATGCATTATTTGAGATGCGATGAAAAAGTAATCAAATGACGTGTTGTAGAACTCAAGATCTATTGTTGCGTATTTGCATCCAATTTGCACTACAATGGGCAAGATTTGTTAATTCAAGAATATGACAATATTTTACGTATAATAGAACACATGTTTGATTAGAAACAAGTTTTCTTCATAGTGTTGGTACAATGGGCAAGATTTGTTAATTCAAGAATATGACAATATTTTACGTATAATAGAACACATGTTTGATTAGAAACAAGTTTTCTTCATAGTGTTGGTGCAACTAACCGAGTGTCTAGCCCGTGGAACCATAATACATTGTTAATTTGCACCTTATGAAAGAGTGAAGTTATTTCCTCCACTAGCTATGATTATCATTCAATCGTAATATAAATTACAATGTCCTTCCATTTTTGTAATCCATTTTTTTTGTTTGTATATCCCTATGTTCAAAGGCTCCATATTTAGAATTTTAAAAATTCCAATTCTACATCAATCATGACATTATCCAACCATTTCATCTTACTCCACCACTTGAAATTGAAGTACAATCTATTAAGAGTTGAGAATATTATTAATTTGATCTAATATAAATAATTCTATATTTTATAAATATGTTTTAAAGTTAATGTTTTTTTAAATATAATAAAAAAAATTTAGTTATAATAAATGTATGATCTTATTGAATATTTTTAGTAATTCTTGGTTGATTGAACTCTAACTTTATCATTTTTAATAAAATAAATAAATAAATAAATGAAGTTAAATATAGAACAAAAAAATCAATTTTTATAGTAATTATAAATACGATATTAAACTAATTTATACTAAAATTATTTTTAATATATAATTATATGGCATTGATGTTATACCTCTTGAAGGTTTTATGATATGTTGATAACTTCATCTTCCGTCTATATGTACACTATTTTAAAAAAATTATTCTAGTCATATTAATTCTATCTAAGTTATGTTATGACTGATCCAAACCAACTAATTTTTATAAAAATCGTTTATTTATTCCACTCGAAACCTATGAATCTTATTTGAAATTGGGTTGAGAATCTCCAACCGAAAGTGAGGTTGAGTTGGGTTTGAATCGGCTTTCGACCCATACAATTTACATTCAAGAGAATATTTATGATTATTTATATAAATCTACTTCACCTTATTATGAATTCCGCTTCCTTCAAAAATTTTGTAAAGACAAAATTAAAAATAAAATGATAAAAAATGTAAATACATGAAGTTAAAAGTATAAATGCACTTTCATTTTTGAATTATTTGTCCTATTGAATTTCCTACTTTTGAATTTTTTAATTTCACATTTTTGCATGGTTTTTTTGTTATAATTTTTTTTTCTTATTTATTTATATAATTTATTAATTTAAGATATTTAATTTATTGGTAAATTAAATATTAATTTATTAGTATTTTTACATATTTATAAATTTAATTTATTAAATATTAATTAAAAGTTTAACGGTGAAACCACATTTGAAAATTAAAACTTTGTTAAAATATAAAGTGACAGTTGAAACTCTTTATTTTTCTTGGGCTTCCAAATTATAAACTTCTCGTTATTTGGACAATCCTGAATCATATGTCCATGTTTCCCACAATCAAGGCAAACTCTAGTCTTTTTATAGTATGACTTACCCTAATATTTCTTACAACAAATACAATATATCATATTTGTATTTATATAAGGGTATTCGGGATATCTCACATTTGATATAGAAAAATGTTCTTTAATATTATATAAGTATTATCCCTCCTAATCTGTAGACGTGTTTTAAAGTCGTGAGTATCCGGAGTTGGAGCAGACAACATTAGGTGCAGTGGTACCGGATCCTCCGTGTAAACAAAAGGACGATTTTTTTTATGTAAGTTAGCATTCTCCAAAACAGTACGGAAGTTGATATAAAAGGATAGGAGTGGAATGTACGTGGAATGGGAAGGGCAGCGGGTTGCGTACAAATAAGAGGAGGAAAGCATGAAACTGTAACACTCTGCGCGGGGAACGTGTGATGAAGACATGGCATGCCACGCCCACCGCTCAACGTCTCTCTCTTCTTCCTAACCGTCACTCCGTATTTCTCGAATCCCAAAACCCAAATGTTTAAATTACCCAGTCATTCCTCCTCCTCCTCCTCCTCACCAATTTTTTCTGAGCCTGTTGCAATAACCTCCAAATATTTTTTGTGGTCAACACTGAAGAGGTTATATTCAATTGTTGCTTCTCTTTCCAATCATGAAAGAATTCCACGAATATATTTCTCATGATTCATTGATGTGAATACATAAATCATAATTTATCTTCAAATTTTCATGTTCTTTCATGTAAATAGATATCTCTGAATGCAAACACCTCTCAATCTCAATCCTATAATGCCACCTTCCGCAGCAGGCTCCTTCCGATCCCATTCCACCAAGCATCGCCACAACTTCCGCCTCTCTTCCCCTCGCTCTGATTCCCCCTCCCCCAATCACCGCCGGCATATTCGCCGATCGGCCTCGTCGCTCCAGCCGCAGATGTCGGTTATGATCAACGACATTGTGGGCAAGGGAATCTCTGGGATTTTGTACAAATGGGTGAACTACGGCAGAGGGTGGCGCCGGCGTTGGTTCGTTTTGCAGGACGGTGTTATGTCGTATTATAAGCTTCACGGCCGTGATAAGATCACGGTCAATCAGGACACGGAGAGGGGATCCAAGGTGATCGGAGAAGCGTCGTTCCGGAGGGTATGTAGCCGGGAAATTAGGCACTCGCAACCTCGGTGCAAGCCTTTCGGGGAAATCCACCTCAAGGTATTCAATTCTGGTTCATTTGTGATTCAAATTTGAGTTTTTGTAATGATTTTATGATTGTGATTTTGAAATGTATCAGGGTTCGTTTGTGATTCAAATTTGATTTTCTGTGATTATTTTATGATTTCGATTCCTAATTGTATTAGAAATTTTTGTTTTTGTGCTTTCAAGAATATGTTGATTGATTTTAATTCAAGAATATGTTATCAGTCTTTTCCTATAATTGATTGCCATTTTCTAAATGTATTGTACATTTTATTGTGATTGTGATTTGTAAATGTGTTGTTGATTTCTTTGAATTTTAATTTCTGTAATGATTTTATTGATTGAGATTAAAGAAAAGATTGTAGGTTTCTTCTTGACAAACCATGTGATTTCAGAATGTATTGTATGTATATTCAAATGTTAATTTGTGCACTGTTTTATTTGACAGAATTTCGAATACAATATTGGTTTCTCCACTATGATACAGAAATTGAAGAAGTGGGTGTTATTGATTGTATTTTGCAAATGTTTCACAGGTTTCTTCTATACGGGAGAGCAGAACAGATGACAGGAGGTTTTCAATATTTACTGGCACAAAGAGGCTGCATTTAAGGGCAGAAACTCGGGAGGATCGGATGTTATGGATGGAGGCATTGCGGGCCATGAAGGAGCTGTTCCCTCGCGTGTCAAACAATGAGCTTATGGCTCCTTCTGAAAATGTTGTTGTCTCGACTGAGAAGTTGAGGCAACGGTTGTCAGAGGAGGGCATTTCCGAGTCTGCAATTCAGGACAGTGAGCAGATCATGAAGAGCGAGTTTACCAAGATGCATAGCCAACTTATGGTTCTCAAGCAAAGGCAGGTGATCCTTGTTGATGCATTGAGGCACTTAGAGGTAATTCAAATAGAACTCCGCGATAACTGTGCATATCATTTGCAATGAGTCTTTATTGATATTTTTTCTGTAGGAAATAGTCTTTATTTTATTATATTCATTTATCCGACTCAATAGATACATTTTTGTCTTTGATGGAGGAAAATCAATTATTGCATTTTTTTGGTTTTTTGAATTGTATATTCTACAATGAGATTTCTTGTTTGGACTCGCTATTAGTCCTGGGTATTCAAGTATATACTAGTTTGCTTTAGGAATTATTTTTCAGGGTTTATTTGAAAATAGGGATTGTTTAGGTATGTATTATTCCACAAATGTGCATCCATATTTGAAAATAAACACATGTATTAATTTTTTTTTAAATTAAACCTGAACCTATGTTTTGTCTTTATGATAAGATAAATGATATCACTGCTTCATACTTGTATCTCTAAACTATGAGCTCATGGTTATGAGTGGAATTTCTTTTGAATTAATAATAAATTTTGTGTTCAGGTTATAAATTTGTTGGATAAACACTTGGACCTACAAGTTACTGTCTTGTCTTTTATGTAGGTAGTGATATGTTATATCTACATAAGATTTAGTAACTGTGTCCACTTAGCTTTTTACATGACTTGGCTTTTCAAAATAGTGATAATATTTATTGAAATTGAAGTCAAATTATTTCTTAGATAACAACATAATGTATTTAGATATCCTCAAATTTGGAAATTTCCATATCAGGTGATTTATGTCTCCATAAATTGAGTTCTATAACATCTCCAAATTTCAATCCCTAGTGATGACCTTCATTGAATATATTTTCCTGTACTTCTATTTGGAAATATTTGAAGCTTTATCATGCATTCTATCTTATTATTACTCATAAGATATCTGATCTGGATATTTGTTTGGGATGTTGACTAAAACCTATATTTCATCTTCTAGGCAGAAAAAGTGGACTTGGAAAACACACTTGTTGATGAGAGCCAAAGACAATCTAAGGCGCAAGAGGCTTCTTCAACTGCTAGGCAACACCAAGATGATGGTACCATGATTTAACTTCGTTTTCTATTTTTATTTCAATAAATATTTCTTTTGTTGTCGTCGTCGTTGTTGTTATTGTTATTATTCTTGCTGTTGCTATTATTATTGTTATCATTGAAATGTATTTCAGAAGGAAGTGCAAGTGACTCTGATGTCGACAATGATGGACATGATGCTGCAGAGGAAGACACAGATGATGATGATGATGATGAGTTCTTTGATACTCAGGATTTCCTCTCATCAAGTTCCTTAAAATGCAGAGGATCTGATTTTCAGAGATTGTCATTTGATACTGATGACCAAGAACCTCTCAATTCTATGGATGATATTGATTCTTCCACTAGATCTAATGGAACTAATTATCCTCATGTTAGGCGCCGAAATAAATTGCCTGATGCAGTTGAAAAAGAGAAAGGAGTCAGTCTCTGGTCAATAATCAAAGATAACATTGGCAAGGATCTCACCAAAGTTTGTCTTCCAGTTTACTTCAATGAGCCCATCTCTTCCCTACAAAAATGTTTTGAAGATCTGGAATACTCATACCTTCTCGATCAAGCGTATGAATGCGGTAAAATGGTAATTTTCACATAGTATATAAGGATTCATCTTCATCTTTTTCTGCAAGTAGGTTTGCTTGCTACTAGAGCAAGAGCATTCTTTATAATATTATTTCTTATCAAATTCAAATTTCCTGATAACATATTTTTTCTTCTTGGTTGTGTTATATCATAGCTATGGAAGTTTCCTTGACAATTTATTTTTTAAGCAGTAAGCAAAGTCACTAGCACATGCCAGAGTGGAGTCCAAGTATTCACATTGCATACAGAAAACACCCAAGAACAAGAAAAGAAGAATGAATTATAAAAAACACCACTCACCTAAGATTCAACCACAAGATGGCCATCACCAAAGTCCTACAAAGATAATGAGTAACTCCTTGTTGCCCAATAGACCATCATGCTCAACCTCCTCTGTTTCAGCTTCTTGACAGATATCTTTTTGCCTTCAACAGTTATAATCCTTTCCCTCCAAATACCCCACATAATCATTGTGGAACCATTCTACTCTCCTCCTTCCTCTCCCCACAGGAAAATTTTTGCTGTCAACATGCAAAGATTTTTCACAATGACCCCAGCATCACTGATGATCTCAAAACAGAGAAAACACCAAAGATCATGACTTGAAAGCTAAGCCCATAATCACAAACAAATGGTGACCATTTCTGCATCACAGTTCCAAAAGCAATGCCTTTTAGAAAAACTTTTGCCTCAGATTATTGTCTGATCACTTAAAACACTTTCCTTAGCAGCAAACGATTCAATGAAAGATTACCTTCAACTTGCTTGGGTTTTCCAAACCTCCTCCCATGGGGCCCATCCCATCCATTACCTCCCCCCAAAAGAACACAATAATAAGATTTAACCAGTGAAGTGCCTTTGCTGCCTTCCACCTTGTTAAATCTTCCTCTTTTCATTGCTTTTCTATCTCCTTGAAGCATCTTGAAGAGGTGTTAGATTTCCTCCACCACTTCCCCATCCTGGAAAGTCCTAATGAATTTTTGATTGTTCACTCAAACCAGTTTCCACGTCATATGTCCAGCCAAAAATGGAATATTCACCTCATCTCTCCGCGAACCTGCATAACCCTCCCAACATTTCTTACTGCTGAAGGTTATATTTGTTACCCAAGATCTTAAATTTTAATGTTGATGGAGATATTGAGGTTTAGGGTTTGCCTCCCCTTGATTTGGATTGTGTGGTGGGAAAAATATGGTAGAAACTTTGAGGATAAGTGGAGAACTTTTGAAACTCTTTGGGACCTAATTCATTTCTATTCCTCTTTATGGACATCTTGTACCATTGCTTTTAAAAGGCATTCCTCTCAATGTTGCTCAACTCGATTGGAACTCGGTGTGTAGAACAAAAGGGTATGGATTGCAAGGAGAGGGGCATTTATTAGTCTCTATTGGTTGGAGATGAGCTGAACCCTATTGACTGATGAGATGCTTTATTTGCATATTCTCATGCGGTAGAATTTGGATGCAGAGGTCTCCTTAGTATAATGGAGGAGTTCAATCCCTTTTTGTATTTTTGGGTAGGATTCCTCATCCTTCTAATGTACTTACTATCATATATAATACATATTTTGTTTATGATATGTGTGTGTATTTGAGGGTCTAGAAACATGGAGATATACACAATTTATCAATTTTGGTTTTAGTTTTGAGGTAATGACCGAAAGTAATACCAAACTTGGAAATACCAAATGAAATTTTGAGAGAAGTATTAGCAGTAGTGCATCATTTATAATTAAAACATCTATGCTAATTGAGAAATCCAACAAAAATTGTGATGTCTGAAAGACTTAAAATACCAAAAGTAATCTTATAGAAAGCCAACACAAACTTGATGTCTCAAAGACCCAATACCAAAAGTTATCTTATAGAAAGACAATTAGGTGCAGTCTTCCTACAGGTGAATGGCGATGCAAAAAATTTTAGACTTCCAACTGTCTTCTTACTTTTTCACATCTTCTAAACTCCAATTCCAAATTTTTGAAAGGCCAAAATTAATCCTGTTACCAATTATAGTCTTCCTAAACATCTAAAATTCCAAAGGTAATCGACAAAAAATTTAGGCCCTGTTTGGTAACTATTTCCAAAAATAGTTCTAAAAACAGTTTTTGCAAATTGTTCTTTGATGTTTTGTAAAACAAAAGTCTGTTTGGGAACATGAAATGTTTTTAACATGTTTTTAATATTTTTAGGTATGTTTTAAAAATAAATTTTATATCTAGTGCTTTATTTTTAATCATTCGACATATTTGTATAATTATTTTTTAAAATAACTCTCCAAAAAAAAGTAAAAATAAATAAAGATGTTCTTTGAAAACATTGTGTTTTCTATTTTTAATAATAGAAAATAGAAAATAGTTGTCAAATGTATTTTCCCTTTTTTTTGTTTTGGAGAACAGAAAATTGTTTTTGAAAACAGTTGCCCAAACAAACCCTTAAACTTCCATTTGTCCTCCCATGTTTTCAAATCTTCTTAACTCCCCAAATCCAAATTTAAAAAATTTCAGAGTTCCAACTACCTACAAGTGTTTCCACTTTCTTGGGATTTCAATTCCATATTCAAAGAAATTCAATTGGTAAATTTGTCATCCATTTCTATCATGTTTGTTGAACTCCAACTCCAAATCTAATACTTATTCTTTGAAAAGATCCTTAGTTTTTGTTTTTTTTTTTAAAAATATCCTAGAAGATTGCACGTATGCTTATAAATTTTGGACAATTGATTTTTGTTTTTGTTTTTTTTTTTTTTTTTTTTGAGCATTTTATGAATTTTGTTGCAGATTCATATGGCTGCTTACAAAATCTTCCGAAGAGGAGAATATTCCTATTTGCTTTTCATTTTCAAATCAATACGAGGTATGAGGTGCTTCCCCTTTTACTTTAGGTTTCAGTTAGTCTTCTTCAAATTGTCTTTACTTGATTAGGTCTTCCTTCATCTTCTTGAGACTCATTGTAAAGCTCATAGTATCATTCTTTGCTTGAGAAAAATTGGAACTGAAAATGTTGGTGGCTTTGAAATTTTCTAAGCAAGAAAATGGTTCTTAATGGTAAGTGAGAACTTCATCTTACAAGTAAGTGGTAAATGTGTCTTCTTTTCCAATTGATTGTATATAAAGACTCAAAGTAAAACTCTTAGCTCAAGAGACCTAGCTCAAGTGGTGAGGAGTTGGGTTGGGGTTTTGGGTGGTTCAAGGTTTGAGTCCAACTGGGACCAAAAAAACATAAAAATAAAAATTACCTATCAAAAAATAATAACTATAATAATAAAATAAAAGCAAACCACTCTTGTAAAGTCCATTGTATTATTTTATGAAAGCATCCTCACAAAATACTTTATTTTTTTATGATGCATCTCTCTTGTATCATTCAAATAATTAATTGTTACATAATCGATTTAACTTTAATTTCCCATGAAGATTTGTTATGGACAAAAAGATATGCAAAATGGTGAACATGGTGTGTATAATTTTATATTTTATCCTTCTAATTAGTTTAATTATAAAATTTTATAGAATAAATCTAAAACATAACCACGACCTTCTCTTTCCTCCCCACCCCATGAAACGTTTTTTATTGCCCAAGGAAATATTGAAGGAAGTCACTATATATGGTTGAGAGATGAGCTCTCTTTCGACCAAAACTTTGAAAACCTACCTATAAGGTTGTCCCAATGGTGTAAAATTCCTAGGAGGCCTTATACATTGCCCAGGTGATGAGACAGTTGGCTTTCTGAGTAACAGGAGGAAGACTTTGATTGGAAACCAAGGGGGCATATGAAGTTACTGACATAAAAGGTTAGGAAAAGGAAAAACGTGAAAGGATATCAACGCTAATATGAGCCTAAATAAGAAATCCTCTTAAAAGTAAATAACTAAATATTAGAGTGGGAAGAATGAAAAGGCCATTTTTTGGGGGAAGCCATGAGATAGAGATTGTTTTTGAGACACCATAGAGGAGTGAAACAGTTTGGTAGAGATGCAAGAGAGAAGCAATTTTGTTATTTTCGATTTTAGATTAGTAAGAATTTGGTAGCAACAAAGAAGTTAAGAGGAATTATCAGCACAGTGTCAGTTTTTACTTACTACAGTCAATTTATCAACTTATCTCTAAAATATTTCATGATTAATAAGTTGGAGGGAGAGTGAGGTGGTTAAGAAATTAAGAAACACTAAATATTGTTAGAGACCTAGGGACAAAGAGGGGGAAAGTCTTTAAAGAGATATTAGAATAATGATTTATCTGATTTAGTAGCTTAAAAATGACAACTTTGACTCATTTTTCTTTTAAAATCATTATCAGGAGTAATTTCAAAAGTTATGAGGCTTTTCAGTAAGGACATTGTGAGAAATTATGAGAGAGATCATAACCGCTACTAGTAAGGAAGATTTAATTAATATGTTATGTAATAATAAATAAATTGGGACGAAGTGATGATGGAGAGATGAACAAGGGATAGAAATTGTCTGATAAGATGGTTGTGAAGATTCCCAAGGTTAATAAAATGATACTATGTTTTTAGCAGAGAGCTATATTGTAAAAGGACAAGATTTTTTTCCTTTTTTTGGTTAATTGGGAAAGTATACTTGGTTACCACTTACCATCAAGAACCATTTTTCTTGGTTGGTTAATCTCAAAGCATAAACTTATTTAGTGTTTATTTTTTGACACTTTAAAAGCAAACATGATACTGTGAGCTAGAACAAACACAGAAAATTTGAAGAAAATGAAGTGATGCCCTAGTCAAACATAGGCAATTTGAAGAAGATGAAATGAAAATCCCTAATCAGTAAAAGGGGAAGTATCTTGTACAATTTATTAATTCATAAATGCAAAGTAGATAGAGATTTAAATTTATAAGTTTTTAATATTGTCTTTATGTCATTTTTGTTTCTAAAAAAAAATGAAATTGATGGTGAGAGGAAGATTTATGGTTGGAGATTGACCAATTTTCAAGGTCTGTACATTTTTTATATTTAAATAAATAAATATTCTTCTTTACATTAAATCAAAGTTAAAGTGGACATTGTCTTATTTGCCATTTCCATGCTTATATAAAGTTATAAACTTTGAGATGGGAAGGCATTTATGGATTACCTATGGCAGGGAGAGGGTACTTATATGGATTTCATTTTCACTTTATCAAAGCAAATTTTCTGTTCTATATTATATTTGACATTTGTGAATACATTTTTCTAGTAATGGCATCAAACACATGTTGCATTGCTCACGGATCACATGTGTTGATCCTTTAAGTATTTTGTCATTCAACATCAAAATATCTTATCTCTGTGTTATAATAAATCTACTTCACCAAATTAGTTAAAGTAAGTTACTATATTTCAATAAGATTATATCCAATAATAAATGCTGTCAAGTTCTGGTTAGTGTGTGTGTCGTCTTTTTAATGTAATACCAATAATTGGATATTGTTAATCTAGATGTTCTCAGGAATATGGATCAAGATGTCATTGAGAATGGTTTGTCATAATTTCTCTTTCTTTCTTTTTTTTTCTTTTTGTTCTCTGTGTGTGTGTGTGTGTGTTTGGGATTCAAACTTTGAAATACCCAAATGGGGTTTGTACTTGTGCAGATAATCATGTGCATAGTTATCAAGCTTGTTTGAATATAATACCATTTCATTAACTTACATTTTTCATTTAAACTCAACTCTTTCTCACAGTTGTTTGGTGGGTTTAAGATCAACCTTGTATGTATAACTGGTGGTATTTTTCACTCTTCAAAGGAAATAAATAGTGGGAAATTTTATTGCAGAAGTAATGGAAATTGCAAAATAATACCTCTAATAATACAAGAAAAGGAATCTTATAAAACAAAAGTCTACAAGAAAAGGAAAAAGGCCCCTTTCTCCGGTGTATCCACTTCACTACTGGTGCTAGTCAGTATAGATAGTTTTTTTTATTACTATGTGGATACCTTATGGAATAAATAATGTTGGCATATGCTGCATCTGTCCTTGACCAAAACCTCTTTTTCATCCTCAATCTAATTATTAATTGACTTTAATGTTGAGATATGGAAATAAATGATTGGAGGATTTCAGTCCGTTTGGATTGGAAAGCAATTCTGCTTGCCTTTTCAGTTATGTTAAATTCTGTTCCCCCTGTTAAAGAATCTTGAATTACTATTTTTGCTTAAATAAAACCTCCAAGTTTTGGGAGTATATAGGAAAAAAAAAAATCATGTTTTTTCCTTTTTCTTTGGGGAATATCTAAGTACTTCGCAAGGCAAAACCTGATCGAAGATATGCAGGTCACTCCATTTTTGTATTAGAAATCTGGTAGCAGTTGGTGGCATGCAATCATCCTTATTTTGAGGAACCGGCTTCTTGTTCCTTGTAGCAGGAGACAAGATGTATGCTGGCTTTGTTTAGACATATCTTGGACTAGAAAATGCAAGCAGCAAGATGGTGCAAGAGACCTCCTGTTCAAGTTTCCTTTGATTCACCAATGCTAACTGATCCCCTATTCTATGCAATGCATTTTTTTTAAATAGTATTATTTATCAAACTCTATGAAAAACTTGGGTAAATGATGTTCAATTAAATAAGAAACTTAATGTAGAAATCTGAGGATGCTAAAATGAATGAGCTTGAGGGAAACTACAGATTTAGTAAATTTGTTTTTTTCTTTCCTCATAATTTAGAAACATAGGCTGCAATGTTTTATGTGTCATTTCATTTTGTACTTGACATTTCTGTTCTAGTTATGATTTTGTATTTTGTTCAAATTTCATATGATTATAAATATGCTTGGAATTTGTTTCACTTTGAAGTGTCAAGTTTTAAGTTATTTAGTTACCTACAATTAATTCCAAAGTTGAGTATTCATCTTTTCTGATTTTTTACAAACCTTCTCTGTAAAACTTTGTAGGGTAATAGCCTTCTGAGGATCCTAAATGTAGCAGCATTTGCTGTATCTGGCTATGCTTGTACTGATGGTAGAAATTGTAAGCCATTTAATCCATTATTGGGGGAGACATATGAGGCTGATTACCCAGATATGGGCCTGCGTTTTATCTCAGAGAAGGTATCACATATATTATTAGAAGCTTCTTGAAAACATATTTCTTTCATTTTTGTCCAACTTTGTGGAACAATTTTTTCTGTGTGCTTATTTTCTTAGAATTCACCTTGATCTTATAGTTATCATGACTCTATAAATAACACAGACTGCATTTTCACCTGTTGCCTATCTGGTATGATCTCATTTATGTTGAGTTAATAATTTGTTTTACTATATTGAGGTTGTATTTGGAAAAAGTTATGAATTAAGTTCTGTTAGATAAAATGTCTGATCACAGAATGAACTACAGATATGACATTTGACATGCACATAGGAGAATTCAATCTGGTGACATTACCCAATTGTCCTTGTGTAAATAAATATTGCCTACATACACACCATATGCAAAAATAGGGAGACAAGTTTGGAATGTTTGGAAAAATTGTATGACTAATTATCTTTCAAATATTGAAGATATTGAACAGAATTAACAAGTGGTTGTAATACTTTAGTCTGTTTTAAATGCAATCGTGGAAGCCTTAAAGCCTTTTGTGGTCTCTATTAGTATTAACTTCTTTACCATGGGTCAAATCATTATTGCTGGCACCATAAATTTGTGGAGCATTTTGTTCTGGAGATACCGGACTCTTATCTCACCTAATAGAGGGGTATGATGCTTGTTCTAGTGAAATCTCTTCCCATATAGCATTTTTTAATTTTTTTTCCACTTTGTTTTTGGGTAACTGAAATTAGTGATTGGCTCCCTTTTTTTTAATATATATATATGCTCCATATTATTTTATTGGTAATACTGGTTAAATAATTACACTTCGGTTATCTTGATATAGGTTAGTCACCACCCTATGATTGTTGCATGCCATTGTGAGGGTCATGGTTGGAAACTATGGGGAGACAGCAACCTAAAAAGTAAATTCTGGGGCCGTTCTATTCAGCTTGATCCTGTAGGTCTTTTGACTTTGGAGTTTGATGATGGAGAAGTTTTTCAGTATAGGAAGGTATGTTTATGACAACAGAAGAACTTCCATTCTTTGTAACATTCCTGCTTAATAGTGAACACTCTAATATCAGGTAACGACATCCATCTACAACCTGATTTTAGGGAAACTCTACTGTGAACATTATGGCACAATGCATATACGAGGAAATCGTGACTACTCTTGTAAGATAAAATTCAAGGAGCAATCTATTGTTGATCGAAATCCTCATCAGGTGCCCTTTCTTATTCTCATTCTTTTTAGGAAAAATTAAATATTCTTCATGCAGCAAATTCCTCGTCTATCAACATTTGAAAATAATTCTTTTATGCTACATTTATCTTAATAATTTAAGTTGCTATTCAAATGGGTAAACATTAAGGTCAATGGCTGGACACACTTTGCCGTTAATATTTTTTTTCTGCTTTTGCTATATATTTACCGATCTGTTATGTGATTTTTTTCGGCAAGTTTAAGAAGGGGCTTCATTCTTGTGATGCATGTTGATGGAAATACTTTGTACAATGCACACTTGGGGAAAAAATAAAATAGCATAAGACATGATTATGTAATATGTCTTACCTTACATAGTTGCAAATCTAAAATTGCCATTATTAGGCCTTAGAAGCTAGTGCTGTCTAAAGGCTACCAACTTCATACATAAGCTAATAATTTTGCAGTGTTTCCTAATTTGAAGCAGGACGTAAGCATTAAGATTGTCAATGATCGCCTTATTGTACTAAGGCTTTACCCTTTTTTCTAACCTCAAGGCTCTACTCAGAGTGTTTGCTGGAAAAGAGCTGGGTTTTCTAGATTTTCAACCTTTTCTCTCGAACAAGAGAGGCAGAATCAGTCCTGGAAGCCCTAGTTTTGAGCTGATATTTTTGTTTAAATGTAGTGAGAAAATAAAAGCATTATCAACAGCTAATGCCATACACCTGTGATTTCCACAGAGATGGTGGAAAGTGAAGGGTCAAGGTTGAACACTATGCTGCGTGTCAACTCTTCACTTTTTTCATTTGCCTGTTAACCAAGTGGCAGCCCTAATTTTTAGAGGAGTCTTAGAGCTTGTTTGGTAGAGATTCTAGGAAATGTTTCTAGCCTTTCTAGAACTTGAAAACATTTCTTTTGATGAAAATTTTCAAGTACTAGAAAGGTTAGAAGCCTTTCTAAAATCACTGCAAAACGGATTCTTAGTCTTCCAAAGGGGTTTGGGTTGGAGACAAAGACCAAAACTCTTTCATCATGAATGCAGGTGATTAATAAACATGCATTGAGGAGAGTTGGGAGAATCCTCCCAAGGGGATTATGAGTAAATTTAAAAAAAAAAAAAACCAAACAAACAAACAAATGAGCATGTTAGAAATTGATGTCTCAAATTGATGAAAGACTAAGAGAAAATAAGCGAGGCAAGCAGGTGGGCAGCCACGCTTGAGATCCTCCCACAGTTCAATTCTCAATCCATCACCAACAATGCATCAACTTTGGCAAATCAGGGATGACTTTCCATGGGCCATTATGTGACTTCCTCACCATGGAATTGGCATCCAATTGATAATGGCATGACTAACAGGTTATCTTAATTCATAAGGAAATGTCGTAATCACCTCACATTACAAATAAAGATGAATAGTAACGAGCAATAACCTATTCTAGCCTTGGAGGCCTTATAAAGTCATGAGTCATGAGCACTGTGTCTTGTGCATGAATTGTGGAGAAAGAGACTTCATCTAATGGAATAGCTTGGGTTTGTATCTCACTGCCACCTATTCTAGCCTTCTCATGAATGCTACCTGTTGTCTCTCATATCCCTTGTTCTTATGCTCAGGCTTCCTGTGTGTTATACAGGTTGTTTTAACATCCTTTGGAATTTTCATTGCATAAATTTTACTCTGCAAGCATGTAATGGAACTCTTGTAACCCGAGTCAGTATTATTGCAGGTACAAGGCATAGTTCAAGACAGGAAAGGGAAAACAGTAGCAACATTGTTTGGGAAGTGGGATGAGAGCATGCATTATATGAATGGAGACTGTTCTGGGAAAGGAAAAGGATCAGATCCATCATCAGAGGCACAATTGCTTTGGAAACGGAGCAAACCATCCAAATTCCAAACTAAATATAACTTTTCAAGTTTTTCTATGACCCTAAACGAGCTCACCCCAGGACTTGAGGTATGTTTCTTACTCATCTGCATTGGTGTGGAAGTGTAAGTGGAAGCCTTCCTTCCATGTTCAGTTTGCATAAAAACTTTGAAACACAGGAAAAGCTGCCGCCAACAGACTCAAGGCTCAGACCTGATCAGAGATGTTTAGAGAACGGGCAATATGAAATGGCCAATTCAGAGAAGTTGAGGCTGGAGCAAAAGCAGCGTCAGGTGATACGCATTACACAAAAACGCTTGCCTTTTACTTTCCATTTTTATTTTTGCTTATACTCATGTGAACCTGCATCTGCATTGTGATCATACATACCATTCATGATAAAAGCAGTGGATACCAATACACAATGTTGTCATTGTAATGCAGGCCAGCAAGATGCAGGAGAGAGGTTGGAAGCCGAGATGGTTTGCGAAGGAGAAAGGTGAGAATGCATACCGCTATGTTGGCGGTTATTGGGAGACCAGGGAAGCTGGGAAGTGGGAATCATGTCCTGATATCTTTGGCCAAGTTCACAAGGATCATACTTTGGACTCATAAAATGCTGAAGAGCCCCTCCATTCTTTTATTATTATCACTATTAGTATTATTTTTGTCAAGTTGTGTCCATTCTTTTTCCCAAATATATACCACAAAATTGTCTCCCATGCTTGTATTTTTAGCCAATTGAGATACCACAGGAAATGCATTGAAAAACTATTAATAAGTTGCACTTTTTTTTTCTTTTTCCGTCTTCTATTACAATTTGGTTCATCAAATTAGCCATTTGCAATGTACAGTTCCTTTTGTGCCCAAACTCTCAGAGTTCGGTTTGGGCCTCAGTTCACACAAAAAAATAGTTTCATTTGCTCGTAAGGGTGGTGTTATTTTTTTGTTGAATAGAAAAAGTCAAAATATTTGGTTTTTTTTATTTAGCTAAAAGTAACACATG
This sequence comes from Vitis riparia, assembly GCF_004353265.1. Classification (NCBI taxonomy): domain Eukaryota; kingdom Viridiplantae; phylum Streptophyta; class Magnoliopsida; order Vitales; family Vitaceae; genus Vitis; species Vitis riparia. The sequence goes on along the minus strand of NC_048437.1, from coordinate 1,307,404 downwards.
TTGATATCAATCAACATAGTTAAAGTGAACTTGTTATCAATAGGTTTAGTTTAGTTATGTTATTAATATCAACAACTTATTTTTAGCTAAACTATAAAAACAAAATATTTTAATTTTTTTATATAGCAAAAAAACACACTTTAGATCTTATTTGTTTGTAATTTGATCTAATTAGTTTCTATCTAAATCTCTTTCTTTTCTTTTCTCTTTTTCATATTTTATTATTTATCAATAGCTCACATTGAAATTTCAGTTCTATAGGTATCACTTCAATACCTTATTTTTTACAAAAAGGTTAGCTTAAGCGTATAGATTATTTATTATTCAAAAATTCATTTTAATTAAACAGGAATTTTAACTTGAAGGTTTTAATTAGGCTTTAGAAACCCATGATGTAAATCTTGTGTTCCAATTAAGGAAATTGTATCTACAATTGAATTTAACTTGGTTGTTTTAACACAATTATGATCATTTTTTCTCCAATACAAATCAAGATCCTTGTGGTATCCTTATGAAAACATACCCACCTACCACCCAAAAAAAAATTAATTTGTTTAGTAAAAGGGACTTGACTAATCACTTATAGATAAATATGGTTGGTGAATTTTAAAATTTTATAACTTTTGTTCTATATTTATCCATTTCTAAAATATAGATTTTTATTATTAAATAATTTTATACTAAAATGTGTATTTTCAAAGTTAATTTTTTTATTATTAGTTCCTTGATGTAAAGAAATTAAAATTCTAAAATTCTAAAAAAGTTTGTTTTAGTTGATGTCTAGGAATTTAAAAATGTTAAAATTGAATTTCTTTTAAAACAAATCTTATATTTTTAGTTATTTAATGTAGTAAAATTATAAGTTCAAATAAACTCTACTTAATTAATTTATAAGAACTAATATTTTACTAAAGGATTACTAAAAAATTTAAAATTATATTTAAGAAAAAAAAACAAAAAAAAAATGACACATTGTATATATGTTCATTATACCTTTCTCCATGGAACACGTATATGGATGTGAAGATTTATTTCACTTGGTTCACATGTCGATGAGAGTTCATATGTGAGCTTCCCAAGATCCCCATTTTACTCGATTCCATCTTGATATATATTTTTGGGTTAGAGTGTGAGCCATTTTGACGTTTAAGAGAGTAATGAGTGATCTTTCCCTTAGGTCTTTTGATTTTTGCCTTGTTCATTGTTCCATCCATCTCTAGTGTGACTAATTTCCATGCCTTAATATAGGTAGACAACCATTCACTTTCCTTTCTCTTTGATTGCCTTTATCTTCGTTTCATGACTTCTTTTCATTCTTCCACATTTGATTTCTTTCTTTTCTCATCTTGCTCGATGCTCAACTTACATTTACCATTCATAGGTTGTTCTTGCTTACCCTATTGACATTTGATGCTTCATTCATCTACCATCATTGTATTCATATAGGATATCCCTAGGTCCATGACTCATGAGGTTTTCTATGCATTACATCTCACGTATGAGGAATGGGGATTATACCATCGGGATTATTGAGCTTATTTCCTTTTGCTTTTTTCACCCTTTTACCCTAGCCTACATTATATCCTAGGTCTGAAGGCTACCTTAAGGCTATGATTTCGTGCATTATGTTGGATAGCTCACAAATGGACAATACTTGAGATTAGTTAGAGATCACTTGGATCATGATAGATGAGAAGATGTGTGGTGACCTTATACTAGGGCATAGTCTTCTTATTGATGGGTTGTTGAGATGACCCTACACTAGGGCATAACCATTCTAATCTTTCTATTAGAGCATGATAGATAAGAAAATGTGAGGTGACCTTATACTAAGGCATAACCTTCTTATTAATGGATTGCTAAGATGACCCTATACTAGGACATAACTGTTAGGACATAAAGTCTTGTGGAAGAATTCTTGCTTTGTTTGATCTCTTGAGGATTTGACATATTTTTTGTGTCTCATCCATAGAGATAAGTTGTAAGTTTGGAAGGGGAATGGTCGCATCTTCTTTCAAAACCTAAAGGTTCCCATTTTCCAATCTTTAAGGTCGCACTTCGCTTTTGTCGTCTATGAAAGGTGGTTGACTCTCACTTCATCGAGATCTTGGAATGTACCTAAAAATTAGGGAAGTAGTGACACTCATAAAGTCCAATGTCGATTTCTTTTTAGAATTTCTCTTTTTCTTTGATTCGAGTCATCACTGGTTGTGAGATTTTTCCTGCTAATGTTGACCTACACTACTCAACTTTTCCCTTAAGTTTAGCCTTCCTAGTGGAGGGAATGATCGCAAGAAGGACTTCCTCATTCTCATGAATCCATGGTCACCCGAGTAATACGTTGTAAGATGTTTTTGCATTGATTACATGAAACAATGTGTTCGAACTCAACTCACCTATAACAAGCTCTAGGTGAATCATACCAATAGCTCGTTGTCTCCCTTGATTAAAGCCTTGGATCATTAGGCGACTTTGAGTTAGTTCTTTCGTAGCAATCCCGAGTCGTTTCATTCTTGCTTTAGGCATGATATTTATTGTAGACCCTCCATCAATTAAGATGCGAGTGATATTTTCTTTCCATATGTACTCGGTAACAAATAGGGGTTGATTATGTGGTTTTGACCCTAACTGAAGGTCTTCGTCGATAAAGGTGATGGTTGCACAACATTTGGCACAACTGTGGCTTTCATCCCGAAGTCTTTTTGTCATCTTTATTTTAGTGGCATAAAGTGTTGCATTCTTAAGTACTTGAATCAACGCATTTCACATCTCATTAGGAAGTTGTGACATTTCGTGGCTACTAAACAGTGAGGGTAGGTGTTGTAGGCTTGCTACTACCCCATCTTCTTCCTTAGTTTTTCTTGACTCAACACCAAGAATGTTTTCCTCATCTTCACTTAACCCCTCTTCTTTTGAAGTCTCATTGCAAGAAACCATATGAGTTGATATTGTCACCATTTTATCAAAGAACCCTAGGGGAAAGTATTCCCCTAGGGTGATAAGGGTGATGAGTTTCTAGACCAAAAGGTCATCTATTTGTATAATTAATCACTTGTTTTCTTTTAGGATTTTTTTTTTCTTTCTTCTTCAAATGTTGACGAGTATTCCACTCATGTCGTCTCCTCTTAGGAAGGTTAGAGTATGAATGAGACACTTGTTTTTGCAAAGTCTTTTTCGTGTCACAAATGTCCAACCTTCTTCGTCATATGACATTGATTTATTATCAGAGCAAAGGCGAAGAAGACTATCTCAACATGACACTTGTGTTTGCTTTGGTTTCGATGACTCGCATTGAATAGTACTGGCACATGACCCCAGTTTCTTAAGTGGAACATGTAATGGAACAAGATCAAATGACCCAAATGTGACCGTATCATGATTTGACTATACTACTTCATCTAGATCCAAATGAATTATTCATTGTTTTGCAAGTTTCATTATGAGATCTTTTAAAATGAAACATTTCTCCATAAGATGACTGGCTATTTGATGGTAATGACAGTAGTTTGGATCATTAACACGACTCATTTCTTTTGGACGCTTATACTCAGGTAACACAATAACCTTTTTTTGGAGCAAGTCTTCCAACATGTTAGGCACATCAGAGTCAGGAAAAATGATACTTTTTCTCATCTAATTTCTTCAAGGTGAACCAACGCCTCACATTTTCCTAGGTTGGTCCACCCTTTTTTACTTCCTTCTTTTTATTTTTTGCTGAGATTTTGACGGGAGTCGTGTTTATCATCATTGACTCTTGGATGGGTTTCTTCGAGGTCTTGTCACTCTTTTTCTCATTATGTCTCTTTTTTTGCTGGTCAATAGTAAAGACCTTCTTAGAACCATGGTTGGCTATGCTGAGCTCCATGTCATGTGCTCAAGTAGCTAATTCTTCAAAGGTATGGGGTCGTTTCTCTTAGAGAATGCATAGGAGACCCCAATGCATTCCTTGTACGCACATCTCCACGGTTGATACCTCATATAATCTATCTTTGCAGTCAAGGCTTAATGAACGCTAACGGTTGATATAGTTTACAACTAACTCGTCTTTCTATTGCTTAGTGTTAGTAAGTTCCATCATGTTTAAAATTCATTGGGTGCTATAGAAATGGTTGAGGAATTCACGTTCCATTTGGTCCCAACTATCGATACACTCAGGTGTAAGGTCTACGTACCAATTGAAAGCATTCCCTCGGAGAGAACATACGAATTGTTTAACTAATAAGTCACCATCTATACCTACATTATTACAAGTTTCAATGAAATGGGCAACATGTTGCTTTGGATTTTCCTTTCCGTCAAATAATTGAAACTTTGGAGGTTGATAACCCACAGGCATACGTAGCTTATCAATCCTCTTAGTGTAAGGTTTAGAGTGCATGAGCGTACTCTGTGAGAGTCCACCGTACTGCACTCTAATGGTATTAGTTATCATGTCCTGAAGTTGTTGGATAAATAATGATACCACTGAGGCAGATTTCATTGTTTGTCTCTCGACTTGCACTATCCTATACACATGTGTTGCATCATCGAGAGGAGATGCAACATTCGGAAGGTGGTTGAGTCCTTGACTTGACTTACCTGTATTTTGTACTTGTGCCTCAACCTTGTTTATGAAGAAGGCTATTTGCATATCTTTTTCCTCGACCGTCTTGATGAGTTTGGCAATGACGCGAGTCATCTTTGCTAATTGTTCTTCTATGGATATAGTGTTTGTTGCCATTACTGGCATAGTCATCAAAAATGGAAAAGTAAAAGAGTCAGAACAATTGGAGTAGTTTTCCTCCCTTGACATTCCAGTTGGTGATCTAGAGTGTGAGTGGCTACTGGAGTTGGCATCAGTAGTAGAGCAAAGAGATTTATCCCCAAAGTATTTTAGTGTTGAAGGGAGTTTTCCTCTTCTATGAGGACTATGATTCTTTGCCCCTAGATAGACCAAGGTGATGAGTGGTTGGTGCTCATCATGCTTTCTTACCAGTTTTAGCAAACAAGTAAACTCACTTGTTTGTTTTGTTGAGAGTGAAGATATTGATTTTGCTTTGCTACGAGTCATGCGGCCCGTAGCGATGTCGTGTGTCGATTGCGCAATGATGATCTTGTCATTGCCCTTGTTAGCATGCACCACTTGAGTTATTTTGGGCGTCATCAACATAGTAGAGATCAATCTTTTAATTAAAAGAGATGTGAGGCAGAGATGTCCCATCGGGCGTGCCAGAAATTTGTATGCACAAATTTCATAAATGGTTCTGCAAAATTAGCAGAAAACAAATAGGAAAATAATACGAACAAAATATTTATTGGAATTAAAAAAAAAAAATTGTGAGTACAATCTCAAATATGATATTTTTTATAAAAGAATATTTTCCTCCGATTCTTTCGCTTTGACCACAACTTAAAGAACTACGATGACGTTTTCTTGATTTCGAAGATCAATCGAAGGCCACAAGTGGCGTATTCTCGAATAAACTCGTTCAATGGTGAATAATGCGTGTAGCAATTCTTTTAGTGTTTACTGAACTTGTAGGGAGATTTGATGAAGTTTTTTCTTTTGTTGTGAAACTTCTTTTCTCGTATGAAGTCGCCTTTGGATTTTATCTCTAAGATTTTCCTTTCTACCCCCCTCCCCCCCCCCCCCCCCCCCCCCCCCCCCCCCTTCTTGAAAGAAGACACCTCTATTTATAGGTGAAGATAGAGAATTTAGTTCCTTGATTTTAGGAATTTTTCTTTTCCCGGGGAGGTTTTACCAATAAGATAATAATAATATTCTTATTATTATTATTATCATTTTTATAGTTGTAGATTAAGGAAATTTATGCATAAGAGGATATCTATTATTATTATTATTATTATTTATTTATTTATTCATTTTGAAGACCAAATTAGTGGTAATTTAATCTACTAATTTTTTTATGTCTACAATCATCAAAACATTGCGATATTTTAATCCTTGACTTCAATTTCATTTTTTAAGTTTTATTGGCTTAAATATCAAGAACTATAGTGAAAGATTGAGAAAATAAAAAATATTTAAAAAATAAAGATATCATTAAAACATTAAGTATTTAACATATTTAAATCAAAATTCTAAATATTTAGTTAAAATAATTCTATAAAAATTCTACCCAATTACATTATCAATTCATAATAAATAAATACATTAAAAAAAATTCAAACAAAACCAAAGCAACTTAAAACATATTGATAGTGAACTTGATAATAGTTAAGTTTAGTTTTTCTAATCATTCATATATTACTTCACACCTTGGACTATGACCTTACAAAGAAAATTGCAACTTCAATTCCATCGAAGTTTTTTTTTTTCAATTACATTATCAATTCATGAAAAATAAATTCATAAAAAATATTTCAAACCCAAAATTTCAAATAGAAAATTAATGTTTACTAATTCAGTTGATTTGCTCTCATTTATGATGATGATGACGAGGTTTTAGAGCATCGTTTTCTCTCACTTCCTTTTTTTTTGTTAGGATTTTATACCTCTTTGGTTTGGTATTCTTCATCAACAAATTTTCTTCTTCCACCATTATTATAAACTAAATCAACCCACAATATTAATAAGATGAAAAATAGGGTTTGATTTTAAAAAATAAAGGGAACTGAAATAGGGCACTTAGGGTTTCTTCTCACTTCATGCATGAAAGTTCATATTCATAGTTCAAAGAACCGAAATCTAATAAGGAAACAATGAAACTTACTCTGTGTTTTCTCTCATATTGGCTTCTCGCTCACATGTTGGCTTTCTTTTCTCTTAGAATGAATGGAAATGTCCTCTACAATTTCTTTCTTGTAGGGTAATGCATGGAACAAACGAGTTTGAGAGTTAAGGAAATGGCACATATAGAAAATTAGAATTTGAGGGAAAATGGGCTGAAATGGCTGAAAGATAGCTATAAAGGTATTTTTGTTTGAAATGAGTCATTTTTTAGGCTATTAAAAGTAGGAGGTTGCATTTGCAATTTTAAGGGAATTTTGTCCATTTTAATCGGTTATCCATAAAATTATTAAAAGAGTCATTTTTGCAATTTGTTGAGTATTTTGACCTATTTTTCGAAATAACCCAATAAAATCTTCATATTACTAAAATTGTGCTTTTAAAACAGTAAATTTAGCTTCGGCTATATCTTTGAGTCAAAGAAACACATATAAGGGATTTTGGTTCATGGGAAGGAGAAAAAAACCATTTGAAAGGGCCTTATGAGTTATTTGAGGTGGCATCCTTTTATTTAGATCAATAGTAAATAAATTGGTTAGTTTTGATTAAATTGAAACTCATTAGAACTATTTTAGTTATTGAATCAACCGATTTGATTTAGCATCAATTCAATTTGGTGTAGCAAAAATTGCTCATATATTTTGGTGAAAAATGGCAATACAAAACACTAAATATGGGTTGTATATATTAGAAAAAAATATGATAATCTAACATAAACTTCATAACCTAAAAAATATGTTGCAATTTTTGTAATAAAAAAAATGTGAGAAAGAAAAGATGAGAAATGAGTTAATATTAGCTTGAGAGAAAAAAAAAACTAAAATAAAATTTGTAACTTATTTCCATTCAATTATGACATTTAAAGATTTTTTGTTTTAAGACAAACCAATAATTTTTGTTTTTTTTTAATCAAATTGAAGAAATAAATTTTTAAAGAAGTAAATAATTAACTTAAATCGGTTGGATTTAGTAAGTGTTTGGTAAAACTTAATATTTATTATTTAATGATTTAAGTTAAATTGTTCTTAAGTTATTAACTTAAAACTTATTACTTATTTTTTACTTTAAGTATTAAGGTTATTTGGTAAAATTAATTTTAAATTTATTTTAAATTATTAACTTATTTATCTCATTGAATTCTAACCCATATTTATTTTTATCAAGTAAAAGTAGTTAAACTTGTTCTTATCTTATTTTCCCACATTAGTAACAATATATTTTAAAATTATGATTTCACATCCATAACTCTTTTTTTTTTTTTTTTTTTTTATGATAATTTCATATATCTACAATATTTTAAATATGAATATTTTATAAATAAATTTTAAGTCATTAATGGAATGACTTAAAATAAAATAATAATTTTAAGTAATAAGTAAAAATAGTTAATTTATTCTTAAATCAACATTATCATTTTACATTTTTACCTCATTTACCTTAATTACCCCCACAATATCCTTTTTTGTTATTCCACGACTTCCACCCGACCGTCTTTGCCCTAATTATAATTTATGAGGATGAGTATGTCAATTTGATGTTTAGAATTGATTTTAAGTTAATTTTATCAAACAAATTTAATACTTAAAGTAGAAATTAAAGAATAAGTTTTAAGTCAACAATTTAAATATAATTAAAATTAAAATCAATTTAAATTATTAAGTAACAAGTATTAAATTTTATCAAACACCCCTTAATTTAACTCTTTTACATTCAATGATTTTATGGATTTTTTTTTTACTAATTTATAGAGTTAATTTTTTCCTCCCAAACTTAAATATAATTTACCCTTGTTCATTAAGGGAGCTTTATATAGGCTTCTTTTGAGTTAAATAAATACCACTTATTTTATTATTTTTCTCTTCTATATTATAAGCACCTAGTCCACTTCAAATCCAGTAATAATAATAATAATGATTATAATTATTATTAAAAAGTTGGAAGAATCTAAGGGAACAAAAACAAAAACCAAACATTGGAAAAGAGACAGGGTATTGTGGTAATTTTAAATGGATTTTGATTTTTATTATTATTTCTAAAACAAAAAAGAATGTATGTTTCATGGGAAATACATCTTGAAACTGTTTTATCATTTTTTGTTTGTAGTATGTAAAATATTACCCAAAATCAAATATAATTAAAATAAGTTAAAAATTTATATATTTTTAAATTATTTAATTGTTATATTAAACAATAAAAATGAATTTAAAATAATATGTAAAAATAATTTATTGATTTTAAATATATTTTTTATTTTTATTTTTTCTTTTTCATTCTATTTTTCTTATCGATTTCCTTTGACATGTTCCCTCACTCTTTCTATAAATAGCCTAAGAACATGGTAAAGTGTGAAGGAAAAGAAAAAAAATGTTTTAAGAAAAAATAAATTTGAATTTTAATATATATATCATTAAATCAAACTATTGCCTTGTATTTTTTTAGCATTCAATTTGTTGCATCCATTCAATTGCAAAAAATTTAAATAAAAAATTGAAAACAATAAAAAATGGAATTTTTAATTTTTTATAATAATAAATAATATTCTATAATTAAAAATCTTTGTATTCTTTCCTTATATTAGTATTACACACAATGGGTTATCAAGATCTGATTGCATTCCCAATCAAACAGAAACGCGTAAAAAAATTCCATACGACAATGAGATTCTAATTCTGGAGAAGATTCACACAGATTCCAACCCACCTACAGTTGTCTCTCTTTAACAACAAAACCACAACGCCCCTCCCAAATCTGCACCTTCTACCGTTTCTTCTTCCATCAATAAAAGCTAAACATCAATCAGGAAGTGTTTCCAGGAATTATAATTTTTCTTTTTTTCTTTTTTTGAGGAAAATCTAGGTTGGTGAATTATGGCAACTACGGTGCCGATCGCCTATCAGGGCAATACGTCGGCATCAGTGCCGGACTGGTTGAACAAGGGCGACAACGCATGGCAGATGATATCGGCCACCCTTGTGGGCTTGCAGGGCATTCCGGGGCTGATGATACTGTACGGTGGGGTGGTGAAGAAGAAGTGGGCGGTGAACTCGGCCTTCATGACTTTCTACGGCTTCGCCGCGGTGATCCTCTGCTGGGTGAGCTGGGCCTATAGGATGTCCTTCGGCGACCAGCTCCTCCCCTTCTGGGGCAAGGCTGGGGCGGCGCTGGGGCAAAAGTTCCTGCTAAAGCAAGCGGCGCTGCCGGCGACAACGCATCACTATAAGAATGGCACGGTGGAAACGGCGATGATCACGCCATTTTATCCGATGGCGTCGATGGTATGGTTCCAGGGCGTGTTCGCGGCGGTGGCGGTGATTCTGTTGGCGGGGGCGGTGCTGGGGAGGATGAATATAAGGGCGTGGATGGTGTTTGTGCCGCTGTGGCTGACATTTTCCTACACTGTTGGGGCTTTCAGCTTGTGGGGTGGTGGCTTCTTGTTTCATTGGGGTGTCATGGACTACTCTGGTGGTTATGTCATTCATGTCTCATCTGGGATTGCTGGCTTCACTGCTGCTTACTGGGTCTGTTTTCTTCCCTCCCGGTCCGATCATTAGACGTAACTATTTTCATAAATTTTCATTTTTAAGATGATTCATTCATGCATGCTATTTTTTTGTTTCTAAGGAATCATGAATAATTATGAGGGAAAGAAAACGAAGAGATTAAAGAGAAAAAAAAATATTAAAGAAAGGAGAAACTGTTTATATTCTTTTGCTCACTGTTAATTTTCTAAGAAAATCATTTTGTTTCCAAGAAATTTTTCTCGTAGTCTGAATCGCGTTTTTCTTCTTTCTTGATTAATGGAATCTTCATGATTGAAAATCTTTCCCTAATAGGATAAAGCAAGAATAATGGTCTTTTTCACATCCATTATTGGTCGTGATCATGGAACTTTGATCACTTACTCTTGAGTCTTGATGATACGCATCATTAGATTTTTTTATTTTTTATTTTTTTGAAAAAGGCTTTATTTTGAAAATAAAAGGAAAAATTGAATTTGCATTTTGCATTTCACCTGGTAGTGGTATATGATAGAGACTGTGAAGGTGATGGGGAAGATGGTGTGATGTATACAGGTGGGGCCAAGATCCAAAAGGGACAGGGAGAGGTTTCCACCAAACAATGTGCTGCTGATGCTGGCAGGGGCGGGGCTGCTGTGGTTGGGATGGGCAGGGTTCAATGGAGGAGACCCTTACGCAGCTAACACCGACTCCTCCATGGCAGTTCTCAACACCAACATCTGTGCCGCCACCAGCCTCCTCGTCTGGACCTGGCTTGATGTTATCTTCTTCAAGAAGCCTTCTGTCATTGGTGCTGTTCAGGGCATGATCACTGGCCTTGTCTGCATCACCCCTGCTGCAGGTTTCTCTTTCTCCATTTTCTTCTTTGGAGAAAAAAAAAATGAACAAATAAATAAATAAATCATTCGTATTTACAGGACTCGTTCAAGGATGGGCGGCCATATTAATGGGGATCCTCTCCGGCAGCGTTCCATGGTTCACCATGATGATCCTCCACAAGCGCTCCACTCTCCTCCAGCACGTCGACGACACTCTCGGAGTCCTCCACACCCACGCTATCGCCGGCTACCTCGGCGGCATCCTCACAGGAGTCTTCGCCGAGCCTGAGCTCTGCAGCCTCTTCCTCCCCGTCACCAATTCCCGCGGCGCTGTCTACGGCGGCTCCGGCGGCATTCAGATCCTCAAGCAGATCGCCGGCGGCGCCTTCATCATCGCGTGGAACGTAGTGATGACTTCCATAATATGTATAGTGGTGAAGTTAGTGATTCCGCTGAGGATGCCGGAGGAGGAGCTGCTGATCGGCGACGACGCCGTGCACGGGGAGGAAGCGTACGCCCTTTGGGGAGACGGAGAGAAGTATGATTCCTCGAAGCATGGGTTTTATTCTGATGATACTCAGCACCAGAGGCCTTACAGTGGAGCCACTGACGCGGTTTAGACTTCAGAGCTTGGAAAAAAAAACTAATGATGTAATAGTGTGGGTTATTTGTAGCTACAGCCACAGGTGATTATAGATTTATTTGGGTGGGATGAATATTCTCCTTCGCATTTGTAATTGTCTTACTTATTTGCGTAAAAAAGTCCTTTTTTTTTTTTCACATCATGTTTTAAGAAAGTATCAATTTAGGCACCATCGGCTCAGATTTGCATATAATATTTTCTAAAAAATTAATTTTATTTATAAAATATATATTAATTATAAAATTATCATTTATTTAAGGGTTTAATACATTTTATCCTCTCAACCTAACACCCCCTCAACTTACATTGATCGCTCCACCCCTCTTTATCTCTAATATTATTTAAAAAGTATTAAATGCCAATACTTTATCAGTAGAGTGTTAGTATTTAAGGAACTTGGAGTTTAATATGTTCGAAAAAACTCCCAACAGGGGTAAATGACTATTAAATCCTTTATTTAATTCCAAAAATGTAAATAAAAAATATATAATTAGATTTACTATAAATTAATGTAATTCTTTTCCCTTTTTATCCTAAAAATAAAAATACAAAAATCACTTAAAATACAAATATTTATTATTATTTAAGAAATTATTTATTTTTTAAATAATATTTATGGAATATGATATATGAAATAGATATTTTAGGATATTGTATTTAACGAGTATGCAAAGTATTTTCTATCATTTTTAATACTTGAAAAATAAAAATTTTCAATTGTTAAAAATACTAAAAACAATTCTTAAAATTACTGTCAAACGCACTCTTAATATTATTTTAAAATTATTTATATGAAATAATTTTTGTTTTTTAAATATTAATAATATTTATAATTAAAATATGAAAAATTTATGAATGAAAAAGTTAAATTATGTTGTTAAGTAATAAGTATATAAAAGCATTATCTCTCCTATATATAGATTAAATAGTACCACATATTAGTATTATATACCATTTTTTTTTTCTTTTTGTGAATTAAAAATTCATTTTTATAATAATGATATGTTTTTTTTTTAAAAAAACACTAATATTATAAAAATTGAAATAAATAAATTTATGATTTAGAGTAAATATTAAAAAAAAAACTATCTTATGTTATAATATTGCTTATTCTATCTTCTCCTATATTTAATCAACCAAATATCACTTGTAATTACAAAATTCTTTATTTATTGCTTAATTTTCTTAATATTTTATTTATGGGTTATTTGATTAAATTGAATAAAATCATCCTTATTTTGTAAATCTAACCCTGAACTTCAATTTTTTTTTAAATAACATTTTCTATTAAAAATCATATGTAAATAATCAATATATATTAAGCAACATTTATGTTAAAAATAGGTTATTTTCCAAAACAAGAAGATGGATTTAGATATTTTTATCCCTTTTAATTAATGTAGCAAATTCAAAATAATAAAATGCATTTATTAGTAGGAGTGGTTGTCTTGCCAATAAGTTTATAAGGTTATATTTAGTTAATAGGAAGTTTGAAGGAAAATGCAAGGAAAGAAGGGGGAGGGAAAAAAATATAAAGAAAGAAAAAATAAAAGAAAATAAAAAATAGATTTAAAATGAATAAATTATTTTTATATATTATTTAAATTTTATTTTCTATTTATTTAACTATTTTATATAAAAAGTAAATAATTTAAAAATATACCAATTTTTTAATAATTTTAATTAATTTTACTTTTTTATAAAATCAAAAATGAGAAAATTGTTTTTCTTAATATGTATTTTTTTCTTTCTATATTATTTTGATTTACCAGCTTTTATAAAAATCCTTTTCCATACGGTCTACTAATTTTTTAAGGAGCAATAATTCAAAGGATAATTAATTTTTTTATATTTATTAAAAACCATTTAATTGACAGTTTTTTTAATTATTAAAATTAATTAATTAATTAATTGTTATGAGTGAATAAATTATACTCTTATACAAATATTAAGCTGTAATTAAAAAGGTCAAAATTTCTCCGGAAGAAAATACAAAAAGGGGATTTGGCTTCGTGGCCTTTTTGGCGGACAGTTTCGAAGGAGAAGCGAACACAAGACAACCAAAAACTCGCTGCTGACCACACGGCACCACATCTTCAACTCTCTGTCTCTCTTTCACTCTACCTATTTTTTTATTTTCATTTGTTTTCTCTCTCTTCAATTGGCGGTGATTGGGCGCTGCGCCGCCGGCTGCGTGGGCCGGTGGCATGGACGGCGGAGAGGTGGCGGGAGGTGCTTCCCCGTCTTCGGCGGAATCGAGCTTCCGCGAACTGGACGATGTGTTCTTGCAGGTGAAACAGCTCTTCTTCATGATTTGACTTACTATAATAATTCCGGATTTTTTTTCTTTTTTTTTTCTTTTTTTTTTCCTATTTTTTTGACGATAATCTTTTGGTTCTACATTGTTGAAGATGAATCAGTTGTGTTGAAAATTCGTGGCAGTTGTGTTCTTGTGAACTGATTGAATATGATTGTTTTTTTCCCCTTTGTTTTTTGGCAGAATGTGAAGGGTTTTTTATTTTTTATTTTTATTTTCCAATCGGTTGAAGTTTATTGATAAAGATGGAAAGTAGTCAAATTTTCTTATCAGTTATCACATGGCGTGATGGTTGGGGCGGTTGTGGAAGGGGAAAATGCTATTCATCTCCGACTAGTGACCAGCAATAATTGATGATTTGATTTACGATAATAATGCCTCAATTTTTTTTTTTTTTTTTTTTTGTTTTTCAATTATTTGATGAGAATCTCTTGGTTTTTGTTGTGTTTGAAAATTTGTGGTAGTTGTAGTGTTGTGAACTCTAATTGGAGCTGTTTGAATCAAAAATAAAATAAAATAATTAATTTTTTTTTTCTTGTTGTTTGGCAGACTCTGAAAAATTTGTATTTTATTTTATTTTTTTGAATTAGTTGAAGTTTAAGTTAATGTTCATAAAGATGTAAACTAGTCTCATTTTAATGTGCTGACTTGACAATGCCAACCGCCTTGGCTAAGTGATAAAGCTTGACTACTAGCATATCAGGTGTCAGAACTTGCTATGG